>NW_026126916.1:0-79831 GCF_943737965.1 Phodopus roborovskii | reverse complement strand
CCCTGGCCCAAGCATTTTCTCTGGAACTGGATCTGGTGGTTCTGTCCTTGAACCTGGCGGTCTGTCCCTGGCCCTGGCAGGTCTGTCCCTTGCTGTTTTGGCCGGGATTAAGATGACTGGCCCTGGTAGTTATGGCCCTGGACGTTCTGGCCTGCTGAGCATCGGCAATTCTGGTCCCTGGGCGTTCTGTCCCTGGCCTTGAGCATGTCTGGCCCCTGGCATTTATGGCCCTTGCCATTCTGGCCCTGGCCTTTTTCACCCCTGGTTCTCTGGCCCTGGCCATTCTGTCCCTGGCCCTGAACAAAACCTTTGCCCTGTCCCTGTCCTTTGCCCTGTCAGCTGGCCCTGTCCCTGGATGTTCTGTCCCTGGCCCTGGCCCTGAGAACCTGGCCCTGATGGCCGTGGCCCTGGCGCGTTCAGGCCCTGGCACACTGGTCGTTCTGGCATTGGCCTATCTGGCCCTGGGCCTGGTATATGGCCATGGCCCTGGCCCCAGGCCCTGTTCCTTGCCCTGGCCCTGGCGCTGGCTTACCATTTCCCTGGCCCTGGCCCCCGGCCTTCACTTTCTTGCCCTGCCCAAGCACTTGCTCTGGAACTGGATCTTGTTGTTCTGTCCTTGAACCTGGCCTTGTCATCCCTGGCCTTGCCTTTCTGTCTTGCTGTTCTGGCCCTGGCCTTGAACGGGCCCTGGCTGGTTATGGCCCTGGGCGTTCTGGCCCTGGCTATGTCCATTCTGGATCTGGCCGTTCTGTCCCTTGCAGTTCTGGCCCTGGCCTTGAACCATCTGGCCCTGGCAGTTATGGCCCTGGCCATTCTGGTCCTGGTTTTCTCACCCTGGTTCTGTCCCTGGCCATTCTTTCCCTGGCCATGAACCTGGCCCTGACCTTGGCCTTTGCCCATTCACTGGCCCTGGCCCTGGCTGTTCTGTTCCTAGCTCTGACACTGGACCTGGCCCTGATATTGGCCTGACCCTGGCAGTTCTGGCCATTACCCTGGTCTTTCTGGCCCCTGGCCCATTTGGCCCTGGCCCTGGCTGTTCTTGCCCTGGCCTGTACCTTGCCCTGGCGCCCTTGCCCTGGCTCATTCTGGTACTTGGCCCTCTCACTGGCCCTGGCCATGTTCCTGGTGCCACAGGCCATTGGCCCTGACCCAGGTTATTCTGTCTTTTCTTGCCGTACTGGCCCTGGCAGTTCTGGCCCTGGCCCTTGCCCTTGGATTTCTGGCCCTGGCCGTTCTGTACTTAGCCCTGGCAGATCTGGCCCTGGCCTTGCCCTGCCCTGGCTGTTCTATGCTTGGCCCTCTCACTGGCCCTGGCCATGTTCCTGACCCTGGCTGTTCTGACCCTTACCCAGGTCGTTCTGGCTCTTTCATTTTGGCCATTTCTGGGCTGTCCCTGGTCTTACATCCATGGCCATTCTGGACCTTGCCCTGGCCATTCTAGCACTGGCCTTTCTGGATCTGGCTTTCCTTGCCCTGACCCTGGTAGTTTAGGTCCTGGGTTCTGGTACAGGACTTTTTGTCCCTGGCCATTGCCATTCTGGCCCTGGCCTTTCTGGCCTTTGCCCTTGGATTTCTAGCCCTGGCCATTCTGGGCCTGGACCTGGTCGTACAAGCCCTGGCCATTCTGGCCCTTGGCCTGGACATTCTAGCACTGGCCTTTCTGGCTCTGGCTTTTCTTGCCCTGACCCTGGTCGTTCAGGTCCTGGGTTCTGGTACAGTACTTTCTGGCCCTGGCCTTTCTGTCCTTTGCCCTTGGATTTCTGGCCCTGGCCAATCTGGACTTAGCCCTGGCTGATCTGGACTTAGTCTGGCCTGATCTGGCCAGACCTTGGCCCTAGCCTGGCTTCTGGCCCTGGTCCTGGCCCTGGCCCTGGCCTGGCCTGGTCCTGGCCCTGGCCTTGCCCTCTCCTTGTCCTGGCCCTGGCCTTTCCTTTCTTGCCCTGGCCCTGGCATTTGCTCTGGAACTAGGATCTGGTTGTCTCTGTCCTGGATTTCTGGCCAGTCTGTCCCTAGCCATGGCCATTTTGTCCCCTTGCTGTTTTGGCCCTGGCATTGAGCGACTGGCCCTGGTAGTTATGGCACTGGACGTTCTCCTGGGATGACCATGGCAATTCTGGTCCTGGCACGTTCTGTCGCTGGCCGTTCTGTCCCTGGCCGTTCTGTCCCTGGCCTTGAACGATCTGGCCCTGGCAGTTATGGCCCTTGCCATTCTGGCCCTGGCCTTTCTCACCCTGGTTCTGTCCCTGGCCATTTCTGTCCCTGGCCCTTACCCTGGCCTTGGCCTGGCCCTGTCCTTTGCCCTGTCACTGGCCCTGTCCCTGGATGTTCTGTCCCTGGCCCTGGCCCTGAACCCAGCCTTGATATTGGCCCTGGCCTGGCCGTTCAGGCCTTTACACTGGTCATTCTGGCATTGGCCCTGGCCGCTGGCCCTGGCCCTGGCCCTTCCCACTGGTCTGAGCCCTGGCCCTGGCCCTGGCCCTGGTCCTGGCATGGCCCTGGCCCTGGCCTTGGCCCTGGCCCTGGCATGGCCTTGCACTCTGCTCTGGAACTGGATCTGGTTGTTCTGTCCTTGAACCTGGCACAACGTCCCCACCTCGTCCTGCTCTGTCCCTGGTTTTTGGCCCGGTCATGAACGATCTGGCCCTGGTATGGCACTGACTTTCTTGGCCCTGACCCTTGGCAATTCTGGTCCTAGCCGAACTGTCCCGGGTCAGTTTGTCCCCTGGCCTTGAAAGATCTGACCTGGCAGTTATGGCCCTTACCATTCTGTCCCTGGCCTTTCCACCCTTGCTCTGTCCTGGCTATTCTGTCCCTGACCATGAACCTGGTCCTGGATCTGGCCTTTGCCCATTCACTGGCCCTGTCCCTGGCTGTTCTGTTCCTGGCCCTGGCCCTGGACCCAGCCTGATATTGGCTGGCCTGGCCGTTCTGGCCCTTACCCTGGTCTTTCTGGCCCTAGCCGATCTGGCCCTGGCCCTGGCTGTTCTTGCCCTGGCCTTTCTGGCCCTTTGCCCTGGATTTCTGGCCCTGGCCACTCTCACTGGGCCTAGCCATGTTCCTTACCCTGGCCATTCTGGCCTCTTGCCCTGACATTCTAGCACTGGTCTTTCTTGCTCTGCCCGTTCTGGCCTTGACCCTTAGTCTGGCCCTGTCCTGGGTGTCTGGCCCTGGCAATCTGGCCCTGGCCCTGGCCCTTGCCCTGGCTGTTTCTATGCTTGGCCCTCTCACTGGCCCTGGCCATGTTCCAGACCCCAGCCGTTTCCATATACCCAGGTCGTACTCACTTCTTTCCGTACTGGCCCTGCCGCCCTGGGCCTGTCCCTGGTCTTTACATCCATGGCCACTGACCTTGCCCTGGCCATTCTAGCACTGGCCTTTCTGGCAGTGGCTTTCCTTTGCACTGACCCTGGTGGTTCAGGTCCTGGGTTCTGGTACCGGACTTTGGCCCTGGCCATTGCCATCTGGTCCTGGCCTCTTCTGCCTTATCTTGGATTTCTAGCCCTGGCTATTCTGGGCTTGGCCCTGCTCATACAAGCCTTGGCCATTCTGGCCCTTGGCCTGGACATTCTAGCACTGGCCTTTCTGGCTCTGGCTTTTCTTGCCCTGACCCTAGTCGTTCAGGTCCTGGGTTCTGGTACAGGACGTTCTGGCCCTGGCCTTTTCTGGCCTTTGCCCTTGGATTTCTGACCCTGGCCATTATGGACTTAGCCCTGGCTGATCTGGACTTAGTCCTGGCTGATCTGGCCCAGACCTTGGCCCTAGCCCTGGCTCTGGCCCTGGTCCTGGCCCTGGCCCTGGTCCTGGCCCTGGTCCTGGCCCTGGCCCTTGCCCTCTCCCTTGTCCTGGCCCTGGCCCTTTCCTTTCTTGTCCTGGCCCAAGCATTTGCTCTGGAAATAGGATCTGGTTGTCCTGTCCTGGAACCTGGCCAGTCTGTCCCTGGCCATGGCCATTTTGTCCCTTGCTGTTTTGGCCTGGCATTGAACGATCTGGCCCTGGTAGTTATGGCACTGGACGTTCTGGCACTGACCATGGCAATTCTGGTCCTGGCCGTTCTGTCGCTGGCCGTTCTGTCCCTGGCCGTTCTGTCCCTAGCCTTGAACGATCTGGCCCTGGCAGTTATGGCCCTTGCCATTCTGGCCCTGGCCTTTCTCACCCTGATTCTGTCCCTGGCCATTCTGTCCCTGGCCCTTACCCTGGCCTTGGCCCTGGCCCTATCCTTTGCCCTGTCACTGGGCCTGTCCCTGGATGTTCTGTCCCTGGCCCTGGCCCTGAACCCAGCCTTGATATTGACCCTGGCCCTGGCCGTTCAGGCCTTTACACTGGTCATTCTGGCATTGGCCCTGGCGCTGGCCCTGGCCCTGGCCCTCTCGGGGTGGTCCTTGGCCCTGGCCCTGGCCCTGGCCCTGGTCCTGGCATTGGCCCTGGCCCTGGCCCTGGCCCGGCCCTGGCATGGCCCTTGCCCGGCCATTGCCTGGCCTGGCTCCAGGCCCTTTCCTCGCCCGGCCCAAGCACTTGCTCTGGAACTGGATCTTGTTGTTCTGTCCTTGAACCAGCCTTGAACGAACCGGCCCTAGTAGTTATGGCCCTAGACGTTCTGGCCCTGGCTATGTCCATTCTGGATCTGGCCGTTCTGTCCTCGGCAGTTCTGGCCCGGCCTTGAACGACCTGGCCTTGGCAGTTATGGCCCTGGCCATTCTGGCCCTGGGTTTTTCACCCTGGTTCTGTCACTGGCTATTCTTTCCTGGCCATGAACCTGGCCCTGACCTTGGCCTGCTCATTCACTGGCTCCTGGGTTCTGGCTGTTCTGTTCCTAGCTCTGACACTGGACCTGGCCCTGATATTGGCCCTGACCCTGGCAGTTCTGGCCATTACCCTGGTCTTTCTGGCCCTGGCCGAACTGGCCCTGGCCCTGGCTGTTCTTGCCCTGGTCTGTACCTTGCCCTCGCCCTTGCCCTGGCTATTCTATGCTTGGCCCTCTCACTGGCCCTGGCCATGTTCCTTACCCTGGCCATTCTGACCCTTACCCAGGTCATTCTGTCTCTTGCCGTACTGGCCCTGGCCGTTCTGGCCTTTGCCCTTGGATTTCTGGCCCTGTCCGTTCTGTACTTAGCCCTGGCAGATCTGGCCCTGGCCTTGCCTTTGCCCTGGCTGTTCTATGCTTGGCCCTCTCACTGGCCCTGGCCATGTTCCTGACCCTGACTGTACTGACCCTTACCCAGGTCGTTCTGGCTCTTTCCGTACTGGCCCTGGCCATTCTGTGCTTGTCTCTGGTCTTACATCCATGGACATTCTGGAACTTGCCCTGGTCATTCTAGCACTGGCCTTTCTGGATCTGGCTTTTCTTGCCCTGATCCTGGTAGTTTAGGTCCTGGGTTCCGGTACAGGACTTTTGTCCCTGGCCATTGCCATTCTGGCCCTGGCCTTTCTGGCCTTTGCCCATGAATTTCTAGCCCTGGCTATTCTGGGCTTGGCCCTGCTCATACAAGCCTTGGCCATTCTGGCCCTTGGCCTGGACATTCTAGCACTGGCCTTTCTGGCTCTGGCTTTTCTTGCCCTGACCCTAGTCGTTCAGGTCCTGGGTTCTGGTACAGGACGTTCTGGCCCTGGCCTTTTCTGGCCTTTGCCCTTGGATTTCTGACCCTGGCCATTATGGACTTAGCCCTGGCTGATCTGGACTTAGTCCTGGCTGATCTGGCCCAGACCTTGGCCCTAGCCCTGGCTCTGGCCCTGGTCCTGGCCCTGGCCCTGGTCCTGGCCCTGGTCCTGGCCCTGGCCCTTGCCCTCTCCCTTGTCCTGGCCCTGGCCCTTTCCTTTCTTGTCCTGGCCCAAGCATTTGCTCTGGAAATAGGATCTGGTTGTCCTGTCCTGGAACCTGGCCAGTCTGTCCCTGGCCATGGCCATTTTGTCCCTTGCTGTTTTGGCCTGGCATTGAGCGATCTGGCCCTGGTAGTTATGGCACTGGACGTTCTGGCACTGACCATGGCAATTCTGGTCCTGGCCGTTCTGTCGCTGGCCGTTCTGTCCCTGGCCGTTCTGTCCCTAGCCTTGAACGATCTGGCCCTGGCAGTTATGGCCCTTGCCATTCTGGCCCTGGCCTTTCTCACCCTGATTCTGTCCCTGGCCATTCTGTCCCTGGCCCTTACCCTGGCCTTGGCCCTGGCCCTATCCTTTGCCCTGTCACTGGGCCTGTCCCTGGATGTTCTGTCCCTGGCCCTGGCCCTGAACCCAGCCTTGATATTGACCCTGGCCCTGGCCGTTCAGGCCTTTACACTGGTCATTCTGGCATTGGCCCTGGCGCTGGCCCTGGCCCTGGCCCTTCCCGTGGTCCTGGCCCTGGCCCTGGCCCTGGCCCTGGTCTGGCCCTGGCCCTGGCCTTGGCCCTGGCCCTGGCATGGCCCTTGCCCTGGCCATTGCCCTGGCCCTGGCCCAGGCCCTTTCCCTTCTTGCCCTGGCCCAAGCACTTGCTCTGGAACTGGATCTTGTTGTTCTGTCCTTGAACCAGCCTTGAACGAACCGGCCCTAGTAGTTATGGCCCTAGACGTTCTGGCTCTGGCTATGTCCATTCTGGATCTGGCCGTTCTACCCTTTGCAGTTCTGGCCCGGCCTTGGAACGACCTGGCCCTGGCAGTTATGGCCCTGGCCATTCTGGCCCTGGTTTTTCTCACCCTGGTTCTGTCACTGGCTATTCTTTCCCTGGCCATGAACCTGGCCCTGACCTTGGCCTTTGCCCATTCATCGGCCCTGGCCTTGGCTGTTCTGTTCCTAGCCCTGAACACTGGACCTGGCCCTGATGTTGGCCTGACCCTGGCAGTTCTGGCCGTCACCCTGGTCGTTCTGGCCCTGGCCGATCTGGACCTGGCCCTGGCTGTTCCTGGCCCTGGTCCTTGCCTTGCCTTGGTCCCTCTGGCTGGCTGTTTGGTCCTTGGCTTCAGCACTTAGCCCTGGCCATGTTCCTGAACCTGGCCATTCAGACTCTTACCCAGGTCGTTCTGGCTCTTGCCGTATTGGCCCTGGGCGTTCTGGGCTGGCCATGTTTGTACAAGCCATGGCATTTCCCCAGCCTTGCTGTGGCCATTCAAACACTGGCCTTTCTGTCTCTGTCTTTTCTTGCCGTGACCCTGTTCCTTCAGGTCTTGTGTTCTGGTACAGGACTTTCTGGCCCCTGGCCCTTGCCATTCTGGCCCTTGCCCTTCTGGCCTTTGCCCTTGGATTCTAACTCTGGCCGATCTGGCCTTAGCCCTGGCTGATCTGGCCCTGGCCCTGGCTGGCCTGGCCTTGGCCCTTTCCTTTCTTGCCCTGGCCCAAGCTCTTGCTTGGGAACTGAATATGGTTGTTCTGTCTTTGATCCTGGCCTGTCTGTCCCTGGCCGTGGCCTTTCTTTCCTTTGCTGTTCCTGGCCCTGCCTTGAACGATCTGGCCCTGCTACTTATGGCCCTGGACATTCTGGCCCTGGCTATGTCCATTCTGGGCATGGCAGCCCTTGCTCTGGACTTCTAGCACTGGCCTTTCTGACTCTGGCTTTTCTTGCCCTGGCGCTGGTCGTTCAGGTCCTGTGTTCTGGTACCCGACATTCTGGCACTGGCCTTTGCTGTTTTGGCCCTGGCCTTTCTGGCCTTTGCCCTTGGATTTCTGGCCCTGGCCGTTCTTGCCTTCGCTCTTCAGGCTGGATCTGGAATTACCCCTGGCTGATCTTGCATAGGCCCTGGCTCCGGGCCCTGCCCAGGCCTTACCCTGGCCCTGGCTGTTCTTTCCTTTGCCCCCTCGCACTGGCCCTGGCCATGTTCCTGACCCTGGCCATTCTGACCCTTTCCCCAGGTCCTTCTGGCTCTTGCCGTACTGGCCCTGGCCGTTCTGGGCCTGGCCCTGGCCATTCTGGCCTGGCCCTGGTCGTACAAACCCTGGCCATTCTACCCCTTGCCCTTGCCATTCTAGCACTGGCCTTTCTGGTTCTGGCTTTATTTCCCCTGAACCTTGTCTTTCATGCGTACTGTGTTCTGGTTAAAGACTTTTCTGGCCCTGGCCCTTGTTGATCTGGCGCTGGCCTTTCTGGCCTTTGCCCTTGGATTTCTGGCCCTGGCCGTTGTGAGCCTGGCCCTGGTCATACAAGCCATGGCCATTCTGGCCTTGCCCTGGCCATACTAGCACTGGCCTTTCTGGATCTGTCTTTTCTTGCCCTGACCCTGGTCGTTCAGGTCCTGGGTTCTAGTACAGGATTTTCTGGCTCTGGCCCTTGCCGTTCTGGCCCTGGCCTTTCTGGCCTTTGCCCTTGGATTTCTGGCCCTGCCCCTTCTGGACTTAGCCCTGGCTGATCTAGACTTAGCCCTGGCTGACATGGCCCAGGCCCCGGCCTGGCCCTGCCTAGTGTCAGGAGTTATACTCAGTTTGTAGCGCCAGTTTCAAGTGTTAAATTGGATAACGCCACTTTAATGGTTCTATTCATTCTTTCTACCTGTTCTAAATACTGGGGTCTATATGTACAATGTAATTTCCAATTGATCCGCAGTTCTTCTAATCTGAGCAAGAAGCCATACAACAAACACTTTTTATTTCCTAAAGTCTCTTTAATTTTTTTAATATTCTGGGCAGCCTGATCTATACATAGAGTTCCAGGACAGCCAGTATTGAAACTAAAGAAAATCATTAAAGAAAAAAATAATTAATGAGAAAAAATCTATCACAAAATGAGGCTAATATATTAGCAGTTATAGTTGTAATCATAATCATCCTCAGTCCTCCTCATCATAATAATAATAATTAAGATTTTAAATTGTTATCCAGCCCGGTTTATAAGTTTGTTCCAAGACAGGAATTACCACACAGCCAAACCCTGTCTTGAAAAAACCAAAATTTAAAACAAATAAGCGCAAACAACAAATAAATAAATAAGCAGTCCATGTTTCTGTTTCTTTTAGAAAATTAGAACTTATTGAGGATTTACTTGTCAATCAAGACTCACTAGCCAATCAGGGAATCTGAGCCTACAGGCCAATCTAAGATTTACAGGGAATTTTTGGAGCCATGCTGCAGGTTTGATTTTATAGCACAGCAGGCACCATTGGATTGGTTGTTTCTGCTGTGAGTGTTGCTGTAGGAACTGTGAGGTGCATGGAAGAGCAAGGAAGACATAGAATGGTAAGCAAGGGAATGCTACCCTAAGATGAAGAACATGGTATTTAGAGGCAGAGACTGAGGGGCAGGGACTCCCTGAGACTGGTTGGAAACCTAATGACTCATTCAAATTTCCATGAGATCCCATGTAGTCCTAGAAGTTATGCAGATCAGGGTGCAGAATGTGATTACTTTAATTTTGGGGCTTAATAGAGGAATGCATTTCAATAAGGGAGCTTTGTGTGTAAACGTTTTTGTAGTCAACACCAACATGCTTTTCCTGAATATGGAACGGAAGTATCAGTACATGGAGGGGCACAGTTTGCCCAGTGCATTCAAGATGTTCTTAACTTCACATCTAACATTTCAGTATAAGATGAATTAAATTTTATACATAATGTAGATGGCATTCTTTTTATTCCTTTATATATTTATATTTATTTATATTGTACTTTAAAAATCTTAATAAAAAGATCTTATTTTACTTATAGATCCCAGCTCCCTCTCCCTCTCATCCTCTCATACCTGCCACATGCCCCTCTCCCCTATCACATCCCCTATCTACTCCCTAGGAAGATCAGCCTACCAAGAGACGTCATCACAATCTGCCCTTTGTGGTAGGGCCTTCTCCCATGGCTGTAGGCTAGGGGAGATTCCCCATTTGGAGTCAATTTGGTATATCCTGCAAATGGCAATAATTTAATTTATTTTTTTATATTTATTTAATTTATATGTTTTTGTGCCAGGGTTTATTGATTTTTTGTTTCAAATAAATTGTTTCTTTGTAAAGGTTAGGAAATTGACCTGGGACTTGCTCTGAAGAGCAGGTTAGCCCCAAGCTCATAGAGATGTGCCTTCCTATGCTTTCGTAGTGCTGGGATTAAAGGCATGGGCCACTAAAATCATACATAAATGACATTCTTGTGTTGGATAATACTTCACCAATAAGCTATGATGAGAAAACTTAGAATTGTCGTTACAAAATATTTACCAATTCTTACAGGATACTGAGTAACACAGACTAGAATTTAGCTGAGGGAGGACGCCAAAAAATAACCTCAAAGATATGGAAAAGCAGTAACCAGGTCTGTTACAGATTAGGACATTTAAAATACACATTTGATCTCCAGTCTTGTGCGCAGACAGTTATCTCCAAAACATGATAAAGGAGACATCCCTGATTTAAAAAGAGTAACCAGCCCCATCCTCATCCAATAGAAAATGGC
Source organism: Phodopus roborovskii (assembly GCF_943737965.1). NCBI lineage: Eukaryota > Metazoa > Chordata > Mammalia > Rodentia > Cricetidae > Phodopus > Phodopus roborovskii. The sequence goes on along the minus strand of NW_026126916.1, from coordinate 69,497 downwards.
TTTACAAGCTGCCTGAGGCAAAACAAATAGATCACAGTGGAATTACTAAAGCCTTGGGTGCCATAAAGTCTAGTTTCGTATACAGAAAATTTTTTCTGCCAGATGGAAAAGTTGAGACCAGGTGACACCTTAGTATCACAGGGGGTTACTTTGTGTTTTGTGGGGACATTCAGTGATAAATTGTAAAAGCTATTTTAGAATTTATGAATTATCTCATTCAAAACTAGGTTTTCTTACATGATTTACACAAAGTTTAGAACTGTTAAAAAGAGGTGATGGGGATCGTTATTCAGCAATACGTGATCAGAGTGCTATTACTATTTATCTACCACACACAACAATGGTGTGATTCAGAAAGTTGAGTTTCTGGGAACAAAATGTAATTTCTGATCACAGTATCTTCAGGTGTGCATGATGTTGAATTTTATGACTCAACCTGTGATGATTCATTGACTCAATTGGTGATGATGACATCCTTCATGAATGGAGTCTGGCCATGCTTCCCTTCCAGTAAAATGCTACATCCCCTATTTATTGTGACAGTTAGCTATTACTAACTTATTTAATTCTTTAAATTATGCAAACAACAGACAGTGCCATCACCGATTATGGTTAGGGTGCAAATACCTGTCAGGGACAAGGTTAGGAAAGTTGTAGACATGGGCAGAGCATTTTCTGAATGATCTATGCATCTCCCAGAGTACGAGGGATGCTGGGTGATTGAGTCCAGAAGGTTGCACGGTGCCCTCCCGAGAAGTACAAGGACTTCATCAAGGCCGGCACGGTGGTCTGGGTGTTGACTACCTGCTCTTCCTCCACATGTTCACACTGGTTGTGATCTGCCATGAGAAGAAGGAGTGGCACTAGGAGGTCGGCACCATCACCGAGACCTGGCAAAAGGATGACGACTCAGAACACGGAGGAACATCTCTCTCTCTCAGCTAACCTGGTGATGCCCCTGCTTTATCCATCTTTTCAGCTGTTATCAACATTGTGGCTACTACTGCTATGCCAGAATTGGGCCCATTATCTCACGTCCTGCCACAACACAACAGAGATTCAGGCGCTTGTGATGAGTTCAAGCCAACAGAATTCATCACGCAAGACAGTATGATTATCTGACGATTAACTGATGGCATTTTAAAATTGTGTGATGACAGCATACAGTTTCATACCTGGCAAGTCTGCCCAGGAATTGATGTTACAAAAAAGGTCAACGGCTTACATATTTAAAGATGTAATTATTAAATTCTTTCATTATATAATCTGTGATCCCTGAAGTTTGGTGCCACCTTGTGTGACTCAAGTGTGACAGACGATCTAAATATCTGATTATTTCATTCTTCAAATCTGTCTTTTTCTACTCCAGGAAGAGTGTAGTCTTGATCCACCATGTTGGTGTTAAATTGTATCTTGGGAATTCTTTCTTTCTTTCTTCCTTTCCTTGTTTAAAACAATGTTGATATCATTTTGTTATCTCTCTAAGGGTGAATTATGAGAAACTTTCTCTTTATTCATTCATTTTTGGTTCAAATCTAAGATTAAGAACTCAATGTCTACTCAGTATTGAGCAATCATTTAGGCTTCATGCATAAACACACCATCCACTTGTTTAATGTTTATTTATTTAATTATGAAAATCAGTCATTATGTATTCAGTGATCACTGGAGTTTTGAGCCTCCTTAGGGGAGACCGTTGTACCAGACCATCACATAATCTAATACTACACTTGCTTCTTTAACTGTTAAACTAGGAAATTATTTAATAATTCATCATTTAATTGACATATTTACAATACAGGTAACGTTATGGACCATAAGTCCCTTTTGGAGTCAGATTGTGGGAGTTGATGATGTAATATCATCTCATTACTTCATCATTTAGCTGTGTAAATAGATCTTTACATCAGCGATAGGTTTAGGACTTTGGTGCCATCTCGTCAGTGTTACTCTAAAAGGACCACTAATTAATTATCAATTTAATTTTTTAAAAACATCATTATTCCAAGAAGAGATCATTCTGACTACTCCATGTGGGATTTAATTGTGCACCACCATGTCATGTTTCAATCATTTTTCATTATATATTAACTATTTAAATCGATGAAGATGTTGTTCTTCTTGACAGGAGTCGGGCCATTCCTCCATGGGAGTTAATCACGTGGCATTATTTAATCATCTAAAGTACTACTTCCTTGACAATCACTGGAGTATGGTTCCATCTTTTGAAAGTTAAGTATGGAGGACTATCCAATTAATAACTTACTTGATTGTGTAAGTAATGTTGTGGGATTGACAGAGCAGGAGATCGGTACCAGAAGCAGTGCCCAGAGAATGGGGGACACTGCCTCGTAGAGTGATTACTGATTACGTAATAGTAGATTTTTAACAATCAAATGATTACACGATTTTAAAAAAACTGTACTGTTTCGCATCATCAGTTTCTGAGAGGTTGCAATAGAACTGACCCATGAAGGACACAGTGACCACCGATTTTAAAAACGGAATAACTGTATAATCTCCTGATCAGGGAATCTCATCTAATGAACTCTGTCGGCCTGATAACATGACACACCACCAACAATAAATAACTCTAAATAACCATCTTAGAAAGCGGGATACAGGACTTAATAGAGAACAGTCAATTGAGGAATCCAAAATGACTGAAAGAAACATAAGACACTGCTCAAAATCCTTAATCATCAGCCTAATGCAAATCTACACAACTCTGAGAAACCATGGGGTCAATCTCCCTCTAATGGTAAGAGGATGAAGAGGAGTTTATTTTATTTTCAAAAAGGGAAAAGGATTATGGTAGAGGCGATTAACTGTATTGTTTCCATTCTAGAAATTAGCAAATTGAAGAATTGAAAACAGAGTGTAAAAATACTCATCATTGTACTTGAATGGCACAATGATGCTTTCGTTTTCATGCTAATGTCACTATAGGCATGTTGTAGCTTGAGAGACGGGTAAATATGTAGAACTCAAAAGAAAGAGCCCTGCTTTGTTTTTGTGAGAAACTCAGTGAGCCTGTAAGGTTAGTTCATTGGTGGGTATCTCCTTTAAGCCTGTGGGAGGGGCACTAGAATGTGACAGAATGTTGGTTCATAAATGTAGCCTGGCAACCCTGCTTGCATTCTGTATCCTGGTAGCATGGGCCAAGGACGAGAGAGCAGCTTCGAGAAAGAGTTATCTTGGGACATTACAGTCTCCCAAGATAACTATCTCCTAAAACTTTTCATGACAGCATTTGATTCGCCTAACCAAGTCATAAACATACCTCAGGAAGTTTGCCTACAGATTTTACTGGTTACCAAATGCAAGATTACCTCATCACAGAGGACATAGTCGGTGGAGAAACAGTTCAGAGACTTCTGTTTATGAATACTCTCTCTCCCCAGAAGTAAAACTATGGAACAAAAGATAAGTAAGACTCACGATTATTCATCAAAAAGGTGAGTTTGACATTGTTGAATTCCTTCAGGAAGGTGATAATCCGTTTGTTAGAGTAGACTTAGCGATTATTAGATTTCAGTCCATCTCTTTTGAGGCAGCCGTCCAACATTAAATATGTGATATCTTCTAAAAACCCTGCATACACAATGACAGTTCAGCATTTAAACATGTTACTACTCTGCTCTGCGATTAAATAAGGGATGAAACTTGGAATTTCCCACGATCATGTGGGAGTCAACTGAGAGTCAATTGTGTGGAGCCGGCAGACCATTTCATCCTCTGATTATGTTGTTATTTGTTTATTAAAATTGGACATTAGATAATCCATGATCAGTGGATTGTGGTGACGTGATGTGGGAGGCAATTATTATAGACCATCTTAATATCAATTATGTAGTTAAAATATTTAAATTAATCACGACAGCATCGTTCATGAGCCTGGTTTGGAGCCACCTAAGGGAAGTGGATGATGTTTCATGAACTCATTATTTGATTATTTAGTTATATAAAACAATGATTTTATCATCCATGACACCTGGAATCTGGTGCCACAGATCACCTCATTACATAATTAATTACTTTAAACTGACAATCTCTGTTAATCCCCAGGATAATGTAAATATTTGTATAGTTATGTAAACAACAATCCTCCATTCCATGAAGAGACCTGTAAAGCTCCCTCTTGTGGAGATAATGTGCAAGATCTACATATTTTATGATTCATTGACTCAATTGGTGATGATGACATCCTTCATGAATGGAGTCTGGCCATGCTTCCCTGCCAGTAAAATGCTATATCCCCTATTTATTGTGACAGATAGCTATTACTAACTTATTTAATTCTTTAAATTATGCAAACAACAGACAGTGCCATCACCGATTATGGTTAGGGTGCAAATACCTGTCAGGGACAAGGTTAGGAAAGTTGTAGACATGGGCAGAGCGTTTTCTGAATGATCTATGCATCTCCCAGAGTACGAGGGATGCTGGGTGATTGAGTCCAGAATGATTCACGGTGCCCTCCGAGAAGTACAAGGACTTCATCAAGGCCGGCACGGTGGTCTGGGTGTTGACTACCTGCTCTTCCTCAACATCTTCACACCGTTTGTGATCTGCCATGAGAAAAAGGAGTGGCACTAGGAGGTCGGCCCCATCACCGAGACCTGGCAAAAGGATGACGACTCAGAACACGGAGGAACATCTCTCTCTCTCAGCTAACCTGGTGATGCCCCTGCTTTATCCATCTTTTCAGCTGTTATCAACATTGTGGCTACTACTGCTATGCCAGAATTGGGCCCATTATCTCACGTCCTGCCACAACACAACAGAGATTCAGGCGCTTGTGATGAGTTCAAGCCAACAGAATTCATCACGCAAGACAGTATGATTATCTGACGATTAACTGATGGCATTTTAAAATTGTGTGATGACAGCATACAGTTTCATACCTGGCAAGTCTGCCCAGGAATTGATGTTACAAAAAAAAGGGTCAACGGCTTACATATTTAAAGATGTAATTATTAAATTCTTTCATTATATAATCTGTGATCCCTGAAGTTTGGTGCCACCTTGTGTGACTCAAGTGTGACAGACGATCTAAATATCTTATTATTTCATTCTTCAAATCTGTCTTTTTCTACTCCAGGAAGAGTGTAGTCTTGATCCACCATGTTGGTGTTAAATTGTATCTTGGGAATTCTTTCTTTCTTTCTTCCTTTCCTTTGTTTAAAACAATGTTGATATCATTTTGTTATCTCTCTAAGGGTGAATTATGAGAAACTTTCTCTTTATTCATTCATTTTTGGTTCAAATCTAAGATTAAGAACTCAATGTCTACTCAGTATTGAGCAATCATTTAGGCTTCACGCATAAAACACCATCCACTTGTTTAATGTTTATTCATTTAATTATGAAAATCAGTCATTATGTATTCAGTGATCACTGGAGTTTTGAGCCTCCTTAGGGGAGACCGTTGTACCAGACCATCACATAATCTAATACTACACTTGCTTCTTTAACTGTTAAACTAGGAAATTATGTAATAATTCATCATTTAATTGACATTTTTACAATACTGGTAACGTTATGGACCATAAGTCCCTTTTGGAGTCAGATTGTGGGAGTTGATGATGTAATATCATCTCATTACTTCATCATTTAGCTGTGTAAATAGATCTTTACATCAGCGATAGGTTTAGGACTTTGGTGCCATCTCGTCAGTGTTACTCTAAAAGGCCCACTAATTAATTATCAATTTAATTTTTTAAAAACATCATTATTCCAGGAAGAGATCATTCTGACTACTCCATGTGGGATTTAAGTGTGCACCACCATGTCATGTTTCAATCATTTTTCATTATATATTAATTATTTAAATCGATGAAGATGTTGTTCTTCTTGACAGGAGTCGGGCCATTCCTCCATGGGAGTTAATCACGTGGCATTATTTAATCATCTAAATACTACTTCGTTGACAATCACTGGAGTATGGTTCCATCTTTTGAAAGTTAAGTATGGAGGACTATCCAATTATTAACTTACTTGATTGTGTAAGTAATGATGGTCATGTGGGATTGACAGAGCAGGACTTCGGTACCAGAAGCAGTGCCCAGAGAATGGGGGACACTGCCTCGTAGAGTGATTACTGATTACGTAGTAGTACATTTTTAACAATCAAATGATGACACGATTTTAAAAACTGTACTTTTTCGCATCATCAGTTTCTGAGAGGTTGCAACAGAACTGACCCATGAAGGACACAGTGACCACCGATTTTAAAAATGGAATAACTGTATAATCTCCTGATCAGGGAATCTCATCTAATGAACTCTGTCGGCCTGATATCATGACACACCACCAACAATAAATAACTCTAAATAACCATCTTAGAAAGAGGGGTACAGGACTTAATAGAGAACAGTCAATTGAGGAATCCATAATGACTGAAAGAAACATAAGACACTGCTCAAAATCCTTAATCATCAGCCTAATGCAAATCTACACAACTCTGAGAAACCATGGGGTCAAGCTCCTCTAATGGTAAGAGGATGAAGAGGAGTTTATTTTATTTTCAAAAAGAGAAAAGGATTATGGTAGAGGCAATTAACTGTATTGTTTCCATTCTAGAAATTAGCAAATTGAAGCATAGAAAACAGGTTTAAAATACTCATCATTGTACTTGAGTGGCACAATGATGCTTTCGTTTTCATGCTTTGTCACTATAGGCATGTTGTAGCTTGAGAGACGGGTAAATATGTAGAACTCAAAAGAAAGAGCCCTGCTTTGTTTTTGTGAGAAACTCAGTGAGGCTGTAAGGTTAGTTCATTGGTGGATATTCTCCTTTAAGCCTGTGGGAGGGCACTAGAATGTGACAGAATATTGGTTCGTAAATGTTGACTGGCAACCCTGCTTGCATTCTGTATCCTGGTATCATGGGCCAAGGACGAGAGAGCAGCTTCGAGAAAGTGTTATCATGGGACATTACAGTCTGCCAAGATAACTATCTCCTAAACCTTTTCATGACAGCATTTGATTCGCCTAACCAAGTCAGAGCCACACCTCTGGAAGTGTGCCTACAGCTTTTCCTGGTTACCAAATTCAAGATTACCTAATCATCAGAGAACACAGTCTGTGGATAAACAGTTCAGAGTCTTCGGTTTATGAATACTCTCTCTCCTCAGAAGTAAAACTATGGAGCAAAAGATAATAAGACTACGATTATTCATCAAAAAGGTGAGTTTGACATTGTTGAATTCCTTCAGGAAGGTGATAATCCGTTTGTTAGTGTAGACTTAGCGATTATTAGATTTCAGTTCATCTCCTTTGAGTCAGTCGTCCAACATTAAATAAAACCCTGCATACACAATGACAGTTCAGCATTTGAACATGTTACTACTGTGCTCTGCGATTAAATAAGGGATGAACCTGGGAGTTTCCCACAATCATGTGGGAGGCAACTGAGAGAAATTTTGTGGAGAATGGCAGACCATTTCATCCTCTGATTATGTGGTTATTTGATTATTAATATAAGACATTAGATAATCCATGATCTGTGGATTGTGGTGACACGATGTGGGAGGCAAGTATCATAGAACATCTTAATATCAATTATATAGTTAAAATATTTACATTAATCAAGACAGCATCGTTCATGAGCCTGGTTTGGAGCCACCTTAGGGATGTGGATGATGTTACATGAACTCATTATTTGATTATTTAATTATACAAAACAATGATTATATTGTCCATGACACCTGGAATCTGGTGCCACAGATCATCTAATTACATAATTAATGTATTTAAAATGATAATCTGTGTTATTCCCCAAGATAATGTAAATCTGTGTGTAGTTATGTAAACCAAAAATTGTCCACTCCATGAAGAGAACCTGCAAGCTCCCTCTTGTGGCGTTAATGAGCAATATCATCACAGTTTATGATTCATGGTTTCAATGGATGATGATGACATTCTTCATGACTGGAGTCTGGCCATACCTACCTGCCAGCTAAATACTACATCACCTCTTCATTGGGACAGTTAGCTATCACTGACTTATTTAATTCTTTAAATTACTTAAACGACAGACAATGCCAACACCGATTATTTTAGGTTGCAAATATCTGTCAGCGTCAAGGTTAGGAAACTTTTAGACATGGGCAGAGCATGTTCTGAATGTCTATGCGTCTTCCAGACGACTAGGGATGCTGGAGAATAGAGTCCAGAAGGTTGCATGGTGCCCTCCGAGAAGTAAAAGAACTTTACCAAGGTCTGCATGGTGGTCTCGGTTTTGACTACTTGCTCTTCCTCCACATCTTCACATCGGTTGTGGTCTACCTCTAGAAGATGTAGTGGCACTAGGAGGTCGGCACCATCACCGAGACCTGGCAAAAGGATGATGACTCAGAACACGGAAGAACATCTCTCTCTCAGCTATGCTGTTGATGCCCCTGCTGCAGCCACCTTTTCAGCTGATATCAACATTTTGGCTACTACTGGTATGCCAGGAATGGGCCAATAACTTCAGGTCCTGCCGCAACACAACAGATATTCAGGCACCAGTGAGGTTGTCAGGACAACAGAATTCACCAAGCAAGAAAGTATGATTATCTGACGATTAACTGATGGAATATTAAAAATCTGTGATGACAGCATCCGTTTTCATATCTGGCAAGTCTGCCAAGAACTGATGATACGAAAAGTTCAACGACTTAGATATGTAAAGATGTAATTATTAAATTGTTTCATTATATAATCTGTGAACCATGAAGTGTGGTGCCACCTTGTGTGACTCAAGTGTGACAGACGATCTAACAATCTGATGCTTTCATTATTTAAATCTGTCTTTTTCTACTCCAGGAAGAATGGAGTCTGGAGCTCCCTTGGTGTTAAAATGTCTCTTGTGATTTCATTATTTATTTATTTAAATCAATGTTGATATCATTTAGTTATCTCTCTAGGGGTGAATTATGAGAAATTATCTCTTCATTCATTCATTTTATTGTTCAAATGTATGATTAAGAACTCAATGACTCTTCAGTATTGATTAATCTTTAGGTTTCCCACATGAAACACCATCCACTAGTTTAATGTTTATTCATTGAATCATGAAAATCTGTCATTATATATTCAGTGACCACTGAAGTTTTTAGCCACCTTAGGGGAGTCCATCATGCCAGAACATAGCATCATCTTATAGTACACTTATTTATTTACCTGTTAAACTAGGAAATTAAATAATAATTCATCATTTAATTAATATATTTGAAATAAAGGTATTGTTATGGACCCTAAGTCCCTTTTGGAGTCAGATTTTGTGAGTAGACGATGTAACATCATCTCATTACGTCATCATTTAGCTATGTAAGTAGGTCATTACATCAGCGATAGTTTTAGGACTTTGGTGCCATCTCGTCAGTGTTAGAATCAAACGCCAGCTAATTAACTATAAATTTAATTTTATAAAATAATCATTATTCCAGGAAGAGACCAGTCTGACTACTCCATGTGGGATTTAAGTATGCACCACCATGACATTACTCAATCATTTTTCATTATATATTCCTTATTTGAATCGATGAAGATGTTGTTCTTCTTGACAGGAGTAGGGGCATTCCTCCATGGGAGTTAATCACGGGGCAGTATTTAATCATCTAAGTACTCCTTCCTTGACAGTCACTGGAGTTTGTTTCCATCTTATGAAAGTTAAGTATGGAGGACTATCCAATTATTAACTTATCTGATTGCGTAAGTAATGATGGTGTCATATGTCATGTGGCTGTTGTGGGATTGACACAGCAGGAGATCGGTACCAGAAGCAGTGCCCAGAGAATGGGGGATACTGCCTCATACAGTTACTGATTACATTGTTGTACATTTTTAACAATCGAATGATTAAACGATTTTAAAAACTGTACTGTTTTAGCATCTTCAGTTTCTGCGAGGTTGTAAAAGAACTGACCAATGAATGACACAGTGACCACCGATTTTAAAAATGGAATAACTGTATAATCTCCTGATCAGGGAATCTCATCTAATGAACTCTGTCGGGCTGATAACATGATACACCTCAAAAATAAATATCTCTAAATAACCATCTTAAAAAGTGGGTTACAAGACTTAATAGAGAAAAGTCAATTGAGGTATTCAAAATGACTGAAAGAAACATAAGACACTGCTCAAAATCCTTAATCATCAGCCTAATGCAAATCTACACAACTCTGAGAAACCATGGGGTCAAGCTCCTCTAATGGTAAGAGGATGAAGAGGAGTTTATTTTATTTTCAATAAAGAGAAAAGGATTATGGTTGAGGTGATTAACTGTATTGTTTCCATTCTAGAAATTAGCAAATTGAAGCATAGAAAACAGGTTTAAAATACTCATCATTGTACTTGAATGGAACAATGATGCTTTCGTTTTCATGCTTATGCCACTATAGGCAAGTTGTGGCTAGAGAGACTGGTAAATATGTAGAACTCAAAAGAGAGAGCCCTGCTTTGTTTTGGTGAGAAACTCAGTGAGGGTGTAGGGTTAGTTCATCAGTGGGTATACTCCTTTAAGCCTGTGGGAGGGGCACTAGAAGGTGACAGAATGTTGGTTCTTAAATGTTGCCTGGCAACCCAGGTCCATTCTGTATCCTGGTATCATGGGCCAAGGACCAGAGAGCAGCTTCGAGAAAGTGTTATCATGGGGCATTACAGTCTCCCAAGGTAACTATCTCCTAAAACTTTTAATAACAACATTTGATTCGCCTAAAAAAGTCATATTGACAGCTCTGGAAGTGTGCCTACAGCTTTTACTGGTGAACAAATTCAAGATTACCTAATCATCAGAGGACATAGTCTGTGGAGAAACAGTTCAAAGTCTTCTGTTTATGAATACTCTCTCTCCTAAGAAGTCACAAAATGGAACAAAAGACAAATAAGACTCACAATTATTCATCAAAAGGTGAGTTTGCCATTGATGACTTCTTTCAGGAATGTGATAATCCATTTGTTAGAGTAGACTTTGTGATTATTGGATTTCATCCATCTCTTTTGAGGCAGCCGCCCAACATAAAATATGTGATATCTTCTAAACACCCTGCATACACAATAAGAGTTCATCATTTAAACATGGTACTACTCTGCTCTGCGATTAAATAAGGGATGAACCTGGGAGTTTCCCACAATCATGTGGGAGTCAACTGAGACTCAATTATTTGGAGCATGGCAGACCATTCCATCCTCTGATTATGTTGTTATTTGTTTATTAAAATAGGATATTAGATAATCCATGATCAGTGGATTGTGGTGACACGATGTGGGAGGCAAGTATCATAGACCATCTTAATATCAATTATATAGTTAAAATATTTAAATTAATCACGACAGTATCGTTCAAGAGCCTGGTTTGGAGCCACCTTAGGGAAGTGGATGATGTTACATGAACTCATTATTTGATTATTTAATTAAATAAAAAGCAATGATTATATCGTCCATGACACCGGGATCTGGTGCCACACATCATCTAATTACGTAATTAATGAATTTAAATTGACAATCTGTGTTAATCGCCCAGATAATGTAAATATTTGTATAATTATGTAGAAGTTATGAAGAGACCTGAAAATGCTCTCTCTTGTGGAGATAATGTGCAATATCTTCACATTGTATGATTCATTGACTAAATTGATGATGATGACATCCTTCATGACTGGAATCTGGCCATGCTTTCCTGCCAGTAGAATGCTACATGCCATATTTATTGTGACAGTTAGCTATTAGTCACTTACTTAATTCGTATTATGTAAACGAAAAACAGTGCCATCAATAATTACGGTTAGGGTGCAAAGATATGTCAGGGACAAGGTTAGGAAAGTTGTAGACATGGGCAGAGCATTTTCTGAATGATCTAGGCATCTTCCAGAGTACGAGGGATGCTGGGTGATTGTGTCCTGAAGGTTGCACGGTGCCCTCTGAGAAGTACAAGGACTTCACCAAGGCCGGCACGGTGGTCTGGCTGTTGAGTACCTGTTCTTCCTCCACATCTTCACATCAGTTGTGATCTACCATGAGAAGAAGGAGTGGCACTAGGAGGACGGCACCATCACCGAGACCTGGCAAAAGGATGACGACTCAGAAAACAGAAGAACATCTCTCTCTTAGCTATGCTATTGATGCCCCTGCTGTAGCCATCTTTTCAGCTGTTATCAACATTGTGGCTACTAGTGCTACGCCTGGATTGGGCCGACTATCTTACGTCCTGCCGCACCATAGCAGACATTCAGGCGCTTGTGATGATGTCAGGCCAACAGAATTCATCAGGCAAGACAGTATGATTATCTGACTATTGACTGATGGCATGTTAAATATGCGTGATGACAGCATACAGTTTCATACCTGGCAAGTCTGCCCAGGAATTGATGATACAAAATAATGTCAATGGCTTACATATTTAAAGATGTAATTATTAAATTCTTTCATTATATAATATGTGATCCCTGAAATTTGGCGCCACCTTGTGAGACTCAAGTGTGACAGTCCATCTAACTATCTGATTATTTCATTATTCAAATCTGTCTTTTTCTACTCCAGGGAGAGTGGAGTCTGTATCCACCTTGTGGTGTTAAATTGTATCTTGTGAATTATTTTTTTTCTTTCTTTTTCTTTATTTCATTCTTTCTTTCTTACTTTATTTAAATCAATGTTGATATCATTTTGTTATCTCTCTAGGGGTGAATTATGAGAAACTATCTCTTTATTCATTCATTTTTTGTTCAAATCTATGATTAAGAACTCTATGTCTCTTCAGTATTGGAGCAATATTTAGGCTTCGCGCATAAAACACCACCCATTTGTTTGATGTTTATTCATTTAATTATGAAAATCTGTCATTATGTATTCAGTGATCACTGGAGTTTTGAGCCCCTCCTTTGGGGAGACCATTGTACCAGCCATCACGTCATCTAATACTACACTTACGTCTTTAACTGTTAAACTAGGAAATTAAGTAATAATTCATCATTTAATATACGTATTTAAAATACAGGTAATTTTATGGACCATAAGTCGGGTTTGGAGTAAGATTTTGGGAGTTGATGATGTAATATCATCTCATTACTTCATCATTTAGCAGTGTAAATAGTTCTTTACATCAGCGATCGGTTTAGGATATTGGTTCCATCTCTTCAGTGTTAATATAAAAGGCCCACTAATTATTTTTCAATTTAATTTTTTTAAAAACATCATTATTCCTGTAAGAAATCAGTCTGTCTACACCATGTGGGATTTAAGTATGCACCACCATGTCATTTTTCAATCATTTTCATTATATATTAATTATTGAAATCGATGAAGATGTTGTTCTTCTTGATTGGATTCGGGCCAAACCTCCATGGGAGTTAATCACGTGGCATTATTTAATTATCTAAGTACTACTTCCTTGACAATCACTGGAGTTTAGTTCCATCTTCTGAAAGTTAAATATGGTGGACTATCCAATTATTAACTTATTCGATTGCGTAAGTAATGATGGTGTCATCTGTCATTTGCCTGCTGTGGCATTGACACAGCAGCAGATAGGTACCAGAAGCAGTGGCCAGAGAATGGGGGAAACTGCCTTATACAGTGATTAATGATTACACAATAGTAGATTTTTAACAATCGAATGATTACACGATTTAAAAAAATGTATTGTTTCGCATCATCAGTTTCTGAGAGGTTGCAACAGAATTGACCCATGAATGACACAGTGACCACCGATTTTAAAAATGGAATAACTGAATGATCTCCTGATCAGGGAATCTCATCTAATGAACTCTGTAGGGATGTTAATATGACACACCACCAACAATAAATAACTCTAAATAACCATATTAGAAAGCAGGGTACAGGACTTAATAGAGAACAGTCAATCAAGGAATCCAAAATGAATAAGAGAAACAGAAGACACTGCTCAAAATCCTTAATCACCAGCCTAATGCAAATCTAAAGTACTCTGAGAAACCATGTCAAGTTCCACTAAAGGTAAGAGGATGCAGAGGAGTTAACTTTATTTTCACTAAATGGAAAAGGATTATGGTAGAGGCGATTAATTGTATTGTTTCCGTTCTAGGAATTGGAAAACTGAAGCATAGAAACCAGGTTTAAAATACTTGTCATTGTACTTGAATGGCAAAATGGTGCTTTCATTTTCATGCTTTTGTCACTATAGGCAAATTGTAGCTTCAGACACAGGTAAATAGGTATAACCCAAAAGAAAGAGGCCTGCTTTGTTTTTGTGAGAAACTCAGTGAGGCTGTAAGTTTAGTTCATCGGTGGGTGTGCTCATTTAAGCATGTGGGAGGGGCACTAGAATGTGAAAGAATGTTGGTTCATAAATGTTGCCTGGCAACCCTGTTGCATTCTGTATCCTGGTATCATAGGCCAAGGATCAGAGAGCAGCTTCGAGAAAGTTTTACCATGGGACATTACAGTCTCCCAAGGTAACTATCGCCTAAAACTTTTCATGAAAACATTTGATTCGCCTAAACAAGTCATGGCCACACCTCTGGAAGTGTGCCTACAGCTTTTACTGGTTACCAAATTCAAGACTACCTAATCATCAGAGAACGTAGTCTGTGGAGAAACTGTTCAAAGTCTTCTGTTTATGAATACTCTCTCTCCTAAGAAGTCACACTATGGAACAAAAGACAAATAAGACTCACAATTATTCATCAAAAGGTGAGTATGCCATTGATGACGTCCTTCAAGAAGGTGATAATCCATTTGTTAGAGTAGACTTAGTGATTATTGGTTTTCAGTCCATCTATTTTGAGACAGCCACCCAACATTAACTATGTGATATCTTCTAAAAACCCAGCATACACAATGACAGTTCAGCATTTAAACATGTTAATACCCAACTCTGCGATTAACAAAGGGATGAACCTGGGAGTTTCCCACAATCATGTGGGAGTCAACTGAGACTCAATTGTGTGGAGTATGGCAGATCATTTATTTCATCCTCTGATTATGTTGATATTTGATTATTAATATAGGACATTCGATAATCCATGATCAGTGGATTGTGGAGGACGCGATGTGGGAGGCAATTATTATAGACCATCCTAATATCAATTATGCAGTTAAAATATTTAAATTTATCACAACAGCATCGTTCATGAGCATGGTGTGGAGCCACCTTAGGGAAGTGGATGATGTTACATGAACTCATTATTTGATTATTTAATTATATAAAACAATGGTTATATTGTCCTTGACACCTGAAATCTGGTGTCACAGATCATCTAATTACATAATTTATGAATTTAAATTGACAATCTATGTTAATCCCCAAGATAATGTAAATATTTGTATAGTTATGTAAACAACATTCCCCATTCCATGAAGAGACCTGTAAAGCTCTCTATTGTGGAGATAATGTGCAATATCATCACAATTTATGATTCATTGACTAAATTGATGATGATGACATCCTTCATGACAGGAGTCTGGTCATGCTTCCATGCCAGTAGAGTGCTACATCCCCTATTTATTGTGACAGTTAGCTATTAGTGACTTATTTCATTCTTTAAATTATGTAAACGATCGACACTGCCATCACCGATTATGGTTAGGGTGCAAAAATCTGTCAGGGACAAGGTTAGGAAAGTTGTAGACATGGGCATAGCATTTGCTGAATGATCTATGCATCTTCCAGAGTACTAGGGATGCTGGGTGATTGAGTCCTGAAGGTTGCACGGTGCCCTCACAGACGTACAAGGACTTCACCAAGGCCGGAACGCGTGGTCTGGCTGTTGACTACCTGTTCTTCCTCTACATCTTCACATTGGTTGTGATCTACCATGAGAAGAAGGAGTGGCACTAGGATGTCAATATCATCACTGAGACCTAGCATAAGGATGACGACTCACAAGTCAGAAGAACATCTCTCTCTCATCTATGCTATTGAAGCCCCTGCTGCAGCCATCTTTTCAGCTGTTATCAACATTGTGGCTACTAATGCTATGCCAGGACTGGGCCCACTATCAAATGTCCTGCCAAACCACAACAGACATTCAGGCGCTTGTGATGAGGTCAGGCCAACAGAATTCATCAGGCAAGACAGTATGATTATCTGACGATTAACTGATGGCCTGTTAAAAATGTGTGATGACAGCATACAGTTTCATACTTCGCAAGTCTGCCCAGGAACTGATGATACTAAAAAATTGTCAACGGCTTACATATTTAAAGATGTAATTATTAAATTCTTTCATTATATAATCTGTGATCGCTGAAGATTGGCGCCACCTTGTGTGACTCAAGTGTGACAGAACATCTAACTATCTGATTATTTCATTATTCAAATCTGTCTTTTTCTACTGAAGGGAGAGTGGAGTCTGTATCCACCTTGTTGGTGTTAAATTGTATCTTGTGAATTCTTTCATTCATTCTTTCTTTCATTCTTTCTTTCTTCCTTTCTTTATTGAAATCAATGTTGATAGCATTTTTTTTTATCTCTCTAGGGGTGAATTATGAGAAACTATCTCTTTTTTCATTCATTTTTTGTTCAAATCTCTGATTAAGTACTCA
This sequence comes from Phodopus roborovskii, assembly GCF_943737965.1. Lineage (NCBI taxonomy): Eukaryota > Metazoa > Chordata > Mammalia > Rodentia > Cricetidae > Phodopus > Phodopus roborovskii. The sequence continues at coordinate 52,985 of NW_026126916.1, read as the reverse complement.
ATGTCTCTTCAGTATTGAGCAACCATTTAGGCTTCACGAATAAAACACCATCCACTTGTTTAATTTGTGTTCATTTAATTATGAAAATCTGTCATTACCTATTCAGTGATCACTGGGGTTTTGAGCCTCCTTTGGGGAGATCGTTGTACCAGACCATCACGTCATCTAATACTACACTTACTTCTTTAACTTTTAAGCTAGGAAATTAAGTAATAATTCATCATTTTATTTACATATTTCAAATACAGGTAATGTTATGGTACATTAGTCCTGTTTGGAGTCAGATTTTGGTAGTTGATGATGTAATATCATCTCATTACTTCATCATTTAGATATGTAAATAGATCTTTACATCAGCGATAGGTTTAGGACTTTGGTGCCATCTCATCAGTGTTAATATAAAAGGCCCACTAATTAATTTTCTATTTAATTTTTTAAAAACATCATGATTCCAGTAATAGATCAGTCTGACTACTCCATGTGGGATTTAATTATGCACCACCATGTAATTTTTCAGTCATTTTTCATTATATATTAATTATTAAATTCGATGAAGATGTTGTTCTTCTTGACTGGACTCGGGCCAAAACTCCATGGGAGTTAATCACGTGGCATTATTTAATTATCTAAGTACTACTTCCTTGACAATCACTGGAGTTTGGTTCCATCTTTTGAAAGTTAAATATGGAGGACTATCCAATTATTAACTTATTTGATTGTGTAAGTAATGATGGTGCCATCTGTCATTTGGCTGCTGTGGCACTGACACAGCAGGAGATAGGTACCAGAAGCAGTGGCCAGAGAATGGGATACACTGCCTTATAAGGTGATTACTGATTACGCAATAGTAGATTTTTAAGTATCGAATGATTACAAGATTTAAAAAAAAAATTAAACTGTACTGTTGCGCATTATCAGTTTCTGAGAGGTTGCACCAGAACTGACCCATTAAGGACACAGTGACTCCCGATTTTAAAAATGGAATAAGAGAATAATCTCCTGATTAGGGAATCTCATCTAATGAAATCTGTTGGGCTGTTACTTTGTTAAGTTTGTGACTGGTTGTCCTGTCTAGTGGTGACAGTGCTGTGTTGAAGTCTCCCAATGAAAGTGAGTGAGGTTTTATGTGAGGTTTGAGTTTTAGTAGCGTTTCTTTTATGAATGTGGTTGCCTTTGTATTTGGATCATAGTAGTTCAGAATTGAGACTTTGTATTGATGGATTTCTCCTATGATGGATACAGAATGACTGTTTTCATCTCTTTTGATTAATTTTGGTTGGAAGTCTAACTTGTTAGATTTTAGGATAGCCACACCTGCTTGCTTCTTGGGTCCATTTGATTGGAAGATCTTTTCTTAGCCTGAGGTAATATCTATCTTTGAAGCTTAGATGTATTTCTTGTATGCAGGAGTGAGATGGATTCTGTCTTCATATCCACTCTGTTAGCCTGTGTCTGTTTACAAGAAAGTTAAGGCCACTAATGTTGAGGGAGGGTAAGGACCATGGATTGTCAATGCTTGTTTGTTTTAGATTTGTTGTTGGCAGTGTTATTGTGAATTTATTGGTCCTGCTTTACCCTTGATTTGTGGTGAAGTGGATTATCTTTTGCCTACATCTTTGTGAGCATAGTTAACTTCCTTGGGTTGGAGTTTTCCTTCCAAATCTTTTTGTATGGCTGGATTTGTAGATACATATTGTGAAAATCTGGCTTTATCATTAAATATCTTGTTTTCTTCATCTATACTGATTGAGAGGTTTGCTGGGTATAGTAGCCTGGGCTGGCATCCGTGGACTCTTTATACTTGTAGAATATCTGTCCAGGACCTTCTCACTTTGCAGCTTTCCATGGAGTAGTCAGGTGTAATTTTCATAGGTCTGTCTTTATATGTTACATTTAATTATTCCTTCGCTGCTCTTAATGTAATTTCTTTATTTGTATGTTAGATGTTTTGATTATTATATGTCGAGGAGTCCTTTTTGGTGTTTGGTATGCTCATTGTACGTTCATGGGCATGTCCTTCTTCAGATTGGGAAAGTTTTACTCAATGATTTTGTTGAATATGTTTTCGGCACCTTTGAGCTGGGCTTCTTCACCTTCCTCTATGCCTATTATTCTTAGGATTGGCCTTTTCACAGTTTCCCATATTTCCTGGATGTTTTTTCTTTAGGATTTGTTGGATTTATGATGTTCTTTGGTCGGTGAATTTATTTCCTCTACTTTATCTTCTGTGCCTGAGATTCTCTCTTCTATCTCTTGAATTCTCTTGGTTATGCTTTCTTCTGTAGTTCCTGATCATTTGCCCAGTTTTTCCATTTCCAGCATTCCTTCGGTTTACATTTTATTTATTGTCTCCATTTCCATTTTCAAGTCTTGAAACATTTCCTTCACTTGCTTAATTGTGTTTTCTGGCTTTCTGTACTCTCTTCAAGAAAATTGTTCAGTTTTTCCAATTCTTTGTTTGTTTTTTCTTCCATTTCTTTAAGGTATTTTCTCACATCTTCATGTTTTATGGCAATAATTTTTAATTTGTTCTCTTCTACTTCATCTGCTTTGTTTTTTTCTGGTCCATTTGGTGTAGGTTCTGTAGATTCTGGTGCTGTTATTCTTGTCATTCTGTTGTTAGGTGTTTTATTGTATGGCCATCTTCCCATAGCTTCTTCCCTGGTGTGTTTTGGTAGGTCAGAAGTTTGATATATGTAGCTCTTGGTGCTCCAAGCACCCTGGGAGGTCTCTCCACAGTCAGGGCCCAGAAATGGGGATATAAGTTCAGATTCCAGCAGAAGACTGGCGATGCAAGTCAAAGATTTCGAAGGCTGGGAGTCAGGGTATTCCTTAAGCTGATAGGCAGATCTAGCCTGGGCCTGGCACTCTCCAGCTGAGGCCTGTTTGGCATAGCCCCCTACAATGGTGGTCAAGGATCCACCCTGCAGGAACTCAGAGTGGTCCCATGGAGACCGGCAATTCTCAGGGAGGGTTCCAAAAATCCAGTAGAGGACTCTAGCCAAGGCCTGGCAATGGATGACAAATACTGGCTGATACTCTGGATGTTTCTGTACTGATAGGCAGATCTAGCTGGGACCTGGCACTCTCCAGCTGAGGTCTCTTTAGCAGAGGCCCTACAATGGGGGCCCTTTCAATCATTACTTTAACAATATAAAAACCCCATTTAGAAGATTGATTTCTGTAAATCCAATCCTACACATTTCATTTGTATTACATAAAGCAATTCATATTGGAGGAAACTGTTAAGACTTTAAACACCTAAGTACCTGGGTTTTAGGAATGAGTGCTCACAATATGGTATATTCACAGGAGAAAATATGTTTGGTTCAAGATTTGATTTAATTTTAATTATGTAATGCCAGTGCATGGATTTGCATTTGCTCACACTTGTTCCCAAGAATATTAGCCTCTTGAGTTATTCTTGTAGCAGGAACTATAGAATTTCGTCAAAATCCTGACATAGGTCCTGGCAATGAACGTTCTATAATTATTCTCGTCCATATCTCTAACCCTGTCTCTATCCTTTCTCTATTATCTTGATATGAAGTGATAGGGAAGAGCCCATGAAAGAGGAAATCAAAATCATGCAAACAATTTGGTGAAGATTTTAGCCATCATACTTTTCTTTAAGTTTAATAATCACAATGTTTTTTTTTATTTAAGAGGATTGTCTAGACATTTGGGTCAAAACTGTCACAAATAAGCCACCGTTGATTTATAATCTGCTACTATGCCCATTGTTCTATGAAAAACAGGTCTCTAACAAGGTGCTCAAGGAGGCATTACACTGTCAAAAGCAACATTAAAGCCAGTTGTGCCATGAAGTTACAGTGTTCTTCTTGAGACAAGCATTGTTATTCCAGGTGGGCAATAGGACACCAGGTGAAAACTATTTGAGAATCAAATCATTGTCATGTTAAGGACTTGCCCTATCATGTAGTTCATCACATGGCTTTCATTTACGCACTCAGTCAGGGAGGAGGAACATTCATGGGAGGCTTCCCTAAGGGCCTAATATATTGACAAAAAAGCAGAGCTTTCTCTAAAACCAGGACTGTGCTTGGTAGAGCTGGTAATGGTCTGCAGTCACAGCTTTCATGGAGTGTTTGCTTCAGATCCTGAGAACCTAAGCTTTCCAACCATGTAGAGCTGTCATTATTGATGGAAATGCCATCTTGGGCTTAGTCAGTAATGTTCTTGAGATAGCCTGTGTTCCTCTTGTATAGTGTAATTTGAGTAGCTGCCTCCAGAATTTGTCCCATGGTCTGATGCTTCCTGCTACTTCATAGAAGTCCACTATTTTCTTCCATTCCTCCCATCCCCCCTTGGAGTAGTATACAAAATGCTAATCTGAAGAAGCTTAAATCCCTGCACTCTGAAGGCAGAGGTTGGCAGACCATAATGAGTTCAAGACCAGGTCAATGGTGTATTTAAGAAATTACTCTAGGATGTTTCTTTGCCATATAATCCTCCCATATATCTCAGTGCCTACAACTACAAGTTCCCTGTCTCTCTTTAATTTTTTCAAAGTGTAACTTGGACCATGGACCCAAAAGACATTTAAGGAAGATTGTGTATGTGGAATGCGAATGTATCTAATCTGGGTCTACTTTGAGCATTAGCTAGAGATGTATGCATGCCATCATTAAAGAGATTTTTCTTTATTAATCTCCCAAGTGTGTGAAGGGATTTCTCCCTAGGAAGGGAGAAGGGCTGCATTTTCATCCTGTTAGAAAATAATGTTGCTGAGGCAAACTTTCCATGTCGAATCAATTGGCTTTGACACAAGTCTGTTACTCTCCAAAGCAATGAACATCTGTGCTATATATTACATCTCCAAAATTCTTAAGTAACTATTCCACATAAGAGATTTAAAATTTTCCACTTTCCATCATGAAGTCATACACAATGTGGTCATAGGAAAACAATTCACTTGTAGACCAATTTTTTTTCTGCCTCTAGGCAAGAGTAGGAGGCATGGTTTATTGTGTACACTGTAGGAAAAAAATGAGAAAAAATTCAGGTGATTTAGTAAACTTTATGAGAAAGGACCAGACTGTGATAGGGGTAGTGATTCTGAAATTTCTCAGCAAGTTTCCATCCCTGTCATGTGTATGAATACAGATCACTTTGGGTGCACAGTTTTGGATGGTTATTTTGAGGCAATTAATATTTAAATGGCAATGAGGAAACCGTCATGTGTCCAATCCTGCTTGACACAGTTATGTCAGGTCAGAGGTTTGAGAAACAGGTCATTGACTGTAAATGTATGTGTCAGGATACAGTTCTCAAACAACATCTACATATGGGCAGCATCAATCTATCTATTTGTTTCTTTGAGACAGGGTCTCTGTAGTTTTGGAGCTGGTCCTGGAACTCTGTAGACCAGGCTAGCCTTGAACTCATAGAGATCTGGCTTGGCACGGTGCTAACTGCACCTTGACCAAATTACATTCTATGACACCTCAAGGAACACGATGGCAGCTAAGAAAAAAATATTTGGTCACCTTCCCAAAGTCGCCCTCAATGGACTGTGTCTATTGTGCACACCTGATCCTGTCACTCAGGTTTTACTAACAAATCAGAGCCTCTAGCACACCCACCAGTCAGAGGGAAAATTTCTTCTGAATCCAGGCTTTATTCTCAGATCATCTCCTGAGGAAGTCAGAATCTGTCTCATATAATGATTCTTTGTTTCTGAATACATGATCAGAAAGTGGAGAAGTATGTGTTGTGCTCTCCCTCTCTTCCTCCCTCTTTCTCTTCCCCTGACCTCTTCTTGTGTTGCAGAACTTGTCAGATAAGAAAGTATATTTTCTTGAATAGGAAACTTTCCACGTTTCTTTATTTTCATCTGTGTAAGTTGTCTCCCAAGAAAACACAAATATATCATTTCTCATGTTTCTAGTGAACTTATTAATACCCCCATTTTCAAATGAAACAATGTAGTTCATTGAAACTAAAGACAAGTATGATGTCTAAATTATTTACCAAATTGTTTATTTGAGATGTGTTTTCTTTACTGTAAGTTGTTCCCTATTACCTGTTATCAAGATAATATGAAAGGATGTGAAATATGTACAGCATAGAGAATGGAAAAGCAAAATTATGACAAGCTCATTGCGAGGACGTATGTCTGATGTTTGAGAATGTTCTGGAGTTCCTAATCAAGGAATACTCAAGGGTCTAACCAACTTGGGAACAAGCATCACAGTCACAAACCAACACACTGACATCACATGATTAAAATTAAATCAAATCTGTAATCACAGTTTTCTACACATGAATATTTTCTCTTGTAAGCACTCATACTTGACCGACGTGCCAAGGCACTTATACAAAAGAATGCAATCATGTAGCATTTGATTTAGAAAAATGAATTCACCTGAACAAGGTTTTCTATATTGTGGGAGTTAATTGTCTCCTGTGATTTCATTATTTATTTATTTATTTAAATCAATGGTGATATCATTTTGTTATCTCTCTAGGGTTGGATTATGAGAAATTATCTCATTCATTTTTTTGTTCAAATCTATGATTAAAAACTCAATGAGCTCTTCAGTTTTGAGCAATCTCATAGGAGTCACGTATAAAACACCATCCACTGTAAGGAGTACGGTTTTCCTCCCCCTGCCAGTCTTGTCCCGCCACCGCGGCAGCCCCAAATAATACACAGAGACTCTGTATTTGATACAGTGCTTTTGGCCCGGTTACTTGTTTCTTATCGGCTAGCTCCGCCTTAATTATTAACCCATTTCTGCTGATCTATGTATTTTCACAAGGTGTTCTCTTACCGGGGAGGCGGCTGGCGTCCAGCTCTCTCCAGACTCTCCATCTTTACTCCTCCTTACTACTTCCTATTTCCTCCTTGTCTCCTAGTCCCTCCTATCTTCCTTTCCTATTGGCCAACCGTGCTTTATTATTAACCAGTATGAGAAACATATACAGAATGACATCTCCCATCAATCCACTTGTTTCATTTTTATTCATTTAATTATGAAAATCTGTCATTATTTATTCAGTGATCACTGAAGCTTTGAGACTCTTTTTTGGGAGTCAGTCATGCCAGACCATCACATCATCTAATACTACACTTACTTAAGTGTAAAATTAGGAAATTAAATAATAATTCATCATTTAATTAACTCATTTAAAATAAAGATGATGTTATGGACCATAAGTCCCTTTTGGAGTCAGATTTTTGGAGTTGATGATGTAACATCATCTCATAACTTGATTATTTAGCTACTGAAATAGATCATTACATCAGCCATAGGTTCACGAGTTTGGTGCCATCTTGTCAGAGTTAATATAAAGCGCCAACTAATTAATTATCCATTTAAGTTTTTAAATAAATCTTTATTACAGTAAGAGTATGGTGTGACTTCTGCATGTGGGAGTTAAGTATGCACCACCATGTCATTAATCAATTATTTTTCATTACATATTAATTATTTAAATCCATGAAGATGTTGTCCTTCATGACTCAAGTCTGGCCATTCCTCCCTGGGAGTTAATCGTGTGGCATTATTTAATGATGTAAGTGTTACTTCCTTGACAATCACTAGAGTTTGGTTCCATCTTATGAAAGTGAAGAATGCAAGACTATCCAATTATTTCCTTATTTGATTACATAAATAATGATTTTGTCATCCATTATGGTTTTGGCTGCTGTGCGATTGACACAGCAAGAGATTGGTACCAGAAGCAGTGCTCAGAGAATGAGGGACACTGGGTTATCCAGTGATTACTGATTATGTAACAATAGATATTTTAAGGACCGAATGATTAAATGACTTTTAAAAAAAACTGTATTATTTCTGCATCATCAGTTTCTGAGAGGTTGCAACAGAACTGACCCATGAAGGACACAGTCAACACCGATATTACGAATTGAATAATTTAATAATCTCAGAATCAGAGTATCTTATCTAATGAACTCTGTCAGGCTGATAACATGACACACCACCAAATCAAAATAACTCTACATAACCATATTAGAAAGTGGGATACTGGACTCAATAAAGTATTATTATCAATTGAGAACTCAAAAGTGACTGAAAGAAACATAAGACAATGCTCAAAATCCTTAGTCATCAGCCAAATACAAATAAAAACAACTCTGAGAAACCATGAGATCAAGCTGCTCTAAAGGTAAGACAGTGAGGAGAATTTTTTTTCCAGTAAATAGAATAGGATTATGGTAGAGGCAATAAATGGTATTGTTTCCATTCTGCAAATGAGAAAATTGAAGCATAGAAAATAGGTTTAAATACTCACCAATGTATTTGATTGGCATAATGATGCTTTAATTTTCATGCTTAAATCACTATAGGCATGATGTAGCTTGAGAGACTGATAAAGAGGTATAACTCAGAAAAAGAGGCTTGCTTTGTTTTTGAGAAAATCAGTGAGGCTGTAGGATAGTCCATCGGTGGGTATCACAATTTTAGCATGTGGGAGGTGCACTAGAATGTGACAGAATGTTGGATCATAAATGTTGCCTGGCAACCCTGCTTGCATTCTCTATCTTGGTATCGTGGGCCAAGGACCAGAGAGCAGCTTCGATAAAGTGTTATCATGGGACATTACAATCTTCCAAGAAAACGATCTCCTAAAATTTTAAAGACAGCATATGATTCACATCACCAAGTCATAGCCAAAACTCTGGAAGTTTGCCTACAGCTTTTACTGGTTACCCAATTCAAGATTACCTAATATCAGAGAACATAGTCTGTGTGGAAAGAGTTCATAGACTTCTGTTTATGTATGCTCTCTCCTGAGAAGAAAAAAATATGGATTCAAAAATAATAAGACTCACAAATATTCATCAAAAGGTGAGTTTTCCATTGTTAACTTCCTTCAGGAAGGTGGTAATCCATTTGTTAGAGTGAACTGAGGAATAATTGGATTTTAGTCCATCTGTATTGAGGCAGCCTTCCAACATTAAATATGTGATATCTTCTAAATGCATGCATACACAATGGCATGTCTGCATTTACTCATTTTACTAAGAAACTCTGTGATCACATAAGGGATGAACCGGGGACTTTCACACAATAGTGTGGGAGTCAAGTGAGAATAAATTGTGTCGAGTATGGCAGAGCATTTCATCCTCTGATCATGTTATAATTTAATTATTAAAATATGACTATATATAACCCATGATCAGTGGATTATGGTTCCATGATATGGGAGTCAAGTATTTTAGACCATCTATGTAATTATGTAAGTAAAGTATTTAAATTAATCATGACAGCAATATTCACAAGTATGGTTTAAAGCCACATTAAGAAAGTGGATGATGTTACATCAACTCTTTATTTGATTATTTAGTTATATAAAACATGATTATATCATCCATGACACCTGCAGTTTGGTGCAACTGATCATCTAATTACATAATTATATTATCTAAATTGACACTTCTTGTTTAGACACAAGATTATGTTATGGACCATAAGTCCCTTTTGGAGTGAGATTTTGGGAGTTGATGGTGTAACATCATCTCATTACTTGATTATTTAGCTATTTAAATAGATCATTACATCAGCCGTAGCTTTACGACTTTGGTGCCATCTTGTCAGAGTTAATATAAAATGCCAAATAATTAATTATCAATTTAATTTTTTAAATAAGTCATTATTCCACGAAGAGATCAGTTCGACTTCTCCATGTGGTATTTAAGTATGCACCACCATGTCATTATTCACTTATTTCCAATTATATATTAATTATTGAAATTGATGAACATGTTGTGCTTCATGACTGGAGTCTGTCCATTCCTCCCTGGGATATAATCATGTGAAATTATTTAATTTTCTAAGTATTACTTCCTTGAAAATCCCTGGAGCTTGGTTCCATCTTATGAAAGTTAAGTATGCAGGAATATCCAATTATTGACTTATTAGATTAGGTAAAGAATGATGATGTCATCTGTTATGGGTTTGGCTGCTGTGCGATTGAAACAGCAGGAGATTGGTACCAGAACCAGTGCCCAGAGGGTAAGGGACACTGGGATATCCAGTGAGTACTGTACTGATTACATAATAATAGATTTTTATCGATTGAATGATTAAACGCTTTAAACAAATTGTTTCGCATCATCAGTTCCTGAGCATTTGCAAAAGAACTGACCCATGAAGGACACAGTCAACACCGACTTTCAAACTTGAATAATTTAATAATCTCATGATTGGAGAGTCTTAGCGAATGAACTCCATCAGGCTGATAACATGAGCCACCACCAACTCAAAATAACCCAAAATAACCATATTAGAAATTGGGGTACAGGACTTAATAGGGAATTATCAATTGAGGAATCACAAACGACAGAAAGAAACATAAAGACAGTGCTCAAAATACTTGGTCATCAGCCAAATGCAAATCAAAACTACTCCGAGAAACCATGTGATCAAGCTGTTCTAAAGGTAAGAGAATGAAAAGAAGTTTGTTTCCTCTTCTGTAAAGAGAAAAGGATTATGGTAGAGGTGATAATGTTATAGTTTCCATCCTGGAAATGAGAAAATAGTAGCATAGAAAATAGGTTTGAATACTCATCAATGTACTTGAGTGGCATAATGATGCTTTCGTTTTCTGTTGCGTCTACCTCTGCCAGCAAGGAAACAGGACCATGACTCTTCTTCAAGCAGTTTCTTCATGTACTTTATACATCAGAATCTGCTCCTTCCAGCTCCAGCAAGCCCTTAAATATGCGCTCACTGCCCAATCAGCTCATGCCAACAGGCGATCCCGGGTAGGCCACAGAAGGAGGAAGCATACGAGATCCATCAAGCACATCCAAATAAGGCTTGTTTACAGCTAAGCTCGGACTTACCTGGCATCCAGCCTGGCACCACCTCAGGGCTGTGGCTTGCCACACTTTTCATGCTTAAATCACTATAGGCACTTTGTAGCTTGAGAGACTGGTAAATATGTATAAATCAAAAGAAAGAGCAGTGCTTTGTTTTCGTGAGAAAACCAGCTGGGCTGTAAGGTGGGTATGCTAATTTAACATGTGGAAGGTGCACTAGAATGTGACAGAATGTTGGATCATAAATGTTGCCTGGAAACCCCTCCTTGCATTCTGTATACTGGTACCATGTGCCGAGAACCAGAGAGCAGCTCCGATAAAGTGTTACCATGGGACAATACAATTTCCCAAGATAACTATCTCCTAAAACTTTTAATCACAATATTTGATTCCCCTAACTAAGTCATTACCATATCTCTGGAAGGTTGCCTACAGCTATTACTAGTTACCCAATTCCAGGTTATCTATTATCAGTGGACATAGTCTGTATTGAAACAGTTCAAAGACTTCGGTTTACGAATGTTCTCTCTCCGATTACAATTAGGGTGCAAATGTCTGTCAAGGATAAGTTTAGGAAGGCTGTAGACACAGCAGTTTCTGAATGACCTATGCATCACCCAGAGTACTAGGGATGCTGGGTGATTGATGCCAGTAGATTCCAGGGTGCCCTCCGAGTAGTACAAGGACTTCACCAAGGCAGGCATGGTGGTCTGGCTGTTTGACTCCCTGCTCTTCCTCCACATCTTCACATTGGTTGTGATCTACCATTAGAAGAAGTAGTGGCACTAAGAGATCAGCACCATCACCGAGACCTCACAAAAGGATGACGACCCAGAACACGGAAGAACATCTCTGTCTCAGCTCTGCTGGTGAGGCCCCTGGTGCAGCCATCTTTTCAGCTGATAGCAACATTTTTAGCTACTACTGCTCTGCCATGTATGGGCCCATCATATCAGGTCCTTTCGCACCACAACAGAGAATCAGGCTCTGGTGATGATGTCAGACCAGCATGAGTTCTTCAAGCAAGATAGAATGATTATCAGATCACTGACTCATGGAATTTTCAAACTCCGTGGATGACAGCATACATTATCATGTCTGGCTTATCTGCCCAGGAATTGATGATACAAAAATTTCAACCATTTACATGAGTAAAGATGTAATTCTTAAATTGTTTCATTATATAAACTGTGAACCCTGAAGTTTAGCGCCACCTTGTGCCATTCAGTTGTGACACATGATCTAAATATCTGATTATTTCATTTCTCCAATGTGTCTTTTTCTACTCCAGGAAGAGTGAGTCTGGATCCAACTTGTTTGGTGTTAATTGTCTACTGTGATTTAATTAATAAATTAATTATTTAAATCAATTGTGATATCATTTGGTTATCTGTCTATGAGAGAATTATGAGAAATTATCTCATTATTCATTTTTGTTCAATTCTATAATTAAAAACTCAATGATATCTTCAGATGATGTCAGGCCAAAAGTATTCATCAGGCAAGACAATATGGTTATCTGACGATTAACTTATGGAATGTTAAAAATCCATAAAAAATGCGTGATGACAGCATACAGTTTCATACCTGGCAAGTCTGCCCAGGAATTGATGATACAAAAAATGTCAATGACTTACATATTTAAAGCTGTAATTATTAAATTGTTTTATTATATAATCTGTGAACCCTGAAGTTTGATGCCATTTTGTGTGCCTCAAGTGTGACAGACGATCTAACACTCTCATTATTTCAGAATTCAAATCTGTCTTTTTCTACTCTAGGAAGAGTGGAGTCTGGATCCAACTTGTTGGTGTTAATTGTCTCTTGTGATTTCATTATTTATTTCTTTATTTGTTTATTTAAATCAATGTTGATATCATTTTTTTACCTCTCTAGGGGGTGAGTTGTGAGAAATTATCTCTATTCTTTCATTTTTTTGTTCAAATCTATAATTAAGAACTCAAAGACTCTTCAGTATTCAGCAATTTTTAGGCTTCATGTATAATACATCATCCACTTGTTTAATGTTTATTCATTTAACTCTGACAATCTGTCATTATGTATTCAGTGATAACTGGAGTTTTGAGCATCCTTATGGGAGTCCATCATGCCAGACCATCACATCATCTAATACTACACTTACTTATTTAACTGTTCATCTAGAAGGTTAAATAATAATTCTTCATTTAAGTAACATATTTAAAGTACAGGTAATGTTATGGTCCATAAGTCCCTTTTGGAGCAGACTTTGGGGAGTTGATGATGTAACTTCATCTCATTACATCATCATTTAGCTATGTAAATAGATCAATACATCAGCGATAGGTTAAGGACGTTGGGTCCATCTCGTCCGTGTTCATATAAAACGCCAACTCATTAATTATCAATTTAATTTTTCAAATAAATTATTATTCCAGGAAGAGATCAGTCTGACTACTCCATGTGGGATTTAAGTATGCACCACCATGTCATTATGCAATCATTTTTCATTATATATTAATTATTTAAATCGATGAAGATGTTGTTCTTCATGACTGCAGTCTGGCCATTCCTCCTGGGAGTTAATCGTGTGGCATTATTTAATTATCTAAGTACTAGTTTCTGGACAATCACTGGAGTCTGGTTCCATCTTTTTGAAAGTTAAGAATGCAGGACAATCTAATTATTAAATTAATTGATTTCGTAGTTAATGATGGTATCATCCCTCATTTTGGCTGCTGTGTGATTGACACAGCAGGAGATCGGTATCAGAATCATTTCCCAGAGCATGAGGGACACTGCCTTATCCAGTGATTACTGATTACATAATAGTAGCTTTTTAACAATCAAATGATTACATGATTTAAAAAAAAACTGTATTGTTTCGCAACATCAGCTTCTGAGAGTTTGCAACAGTACTGACCCATGAAAGACACGGTCTCCACAGATTTTAAACATGGAATGACTGAATAATCTCTTGATGAGGAATCTCACCTAATGAACTCTGTCGGGCTGATAACATGACACACCACCAAATCAAAATAACTCTACATAACCATATTAGAAAGCGGGGTACAGGACTTAATAGAGATCTATTAATTGATGAATCAAAAATGACTGAAATTATCATAAGACAGTACTCAAAATCCTTATTCATCAGCCAAAATAAATCTAAACAACACTGTGAATCCATGGGATCAAGCTCCTATAAAGGTAAGAGAATCATGCAATAAAGAGGAAAGAGTTATGGTAGAAGCCATTCATTGCATTGTTTCCAGTCTAGAAACAAGAAAATTGAAGTATAGAAAACAGGTTTAAAATACTCATCAATGTACGTGAGTGGCATAATGATGCTTTCATTTTCATGCTTATGTAACTATAGGCAGGTTGTAGCTTGGAGAGACTGGTTGGTGTGTACAACTCAAAAAGAAAGAGGCCTGCTTTGTTTTTGTGGAGAAACTCAGTGAGGCTGTAAGTTTAGTTCAGTGGTGGGTATGCTCCTTTTATCATGTGTGAGAGGCACTAGAATTTGACAGAATGTTGGATCATAAATGTTGCCTGGCAACCCTGCTTGCATTCTGTATCCTGGTATCATGGGCCAAGGACCAGAGAGAAGCTTCAGAAAGTTTTATCATGGGACATTACAGTTCTCCCAAGATAACTATCTCCTAAAACTTTTAATCACAGCATTTGATTCGCCTAACCAAGTCATAGCCAAATCTCTGCAAGTTTGCCTACAGCTTTTACTGCTTACCAAATTCAAGAATACCTAATTATCGGAGAACATAGTCTGTGGAGAAAAGGTCAAAGCCTTCTGTTTATGGATGCTCTCTCTCCTAAGAAGTAAAACTATGGAACAAAAGTTAATGAGACTCACAATTATTCATCAAAAGGTGAGTTTTCCATTGTTAACTTCCTTCAGGAAGTTGGTACTCTATTTGTTAGAGTGACTTTAGGGATTATTGGATTGCAGTCCATCTCTTTTGAGGCACCCATCCAACATTAAATATGTGCTATCTTCTCAAAACCCTGCGTACACAATGACATTTCAGCATTTAAATATTTAACTTTTCAACTCTGCGATTAAAAAAAGGATGAACCTGGGAGTTTCACACAATCATGTCGGAGTCAAGTGAGAGTCAATTGTTTCGAGTATGGCAGACCATTTCATCCTCTGATTATGTTGTTATTTGATTGTTAAAATAGGACATTAATCCGGTAACCAGTGGATTGAATTTCCACAATGTGGGATGCAATTATTATAGACCATCTAAGTATCAATTATGTAGCTAAAAAATATTTAAATTAATCACGACAGCATCGTTCACGAGTCTAGTTTGGAGCCACCATAGGGAAGTGGATGAGGTTACATGAACTCATTATTTGATTATTTAATTATATAAAACAATGATTATATCATCCATGACACCTAGAATTTGGTGCCAAAGATCATCTAATTACATAATTAAAGTATTTCAATTGACAATTCATGTTAATACCAAAGATAATGTAAATATTTGTATAGTTATGTAAACCAAAAATCTTCCATTCCATGAAGAGACCCCTAAAGCTCCCTCTTGTGGCATTAATGTGCACTATCATCACATTTTATGATTCATGTGTTTCAATTGATGATGATGACATCCTTCATGACTGGAGTCTTGCCATGCTTCCCTGCCCAGTTATATGGTACATCAACTCTTTATTGTGACAGTTAGCTACTACTGACTTATTTAATTCTTTAAATTATTTAAACGACAGACACTGCCATCCCATCACCGATTATGATTAGGGTGCAAATATCTGTCAGGGACGAGGTTATGGAAAATTGGTAGACATGGGCAGAGAATTTTCTGAATGATCTATGCATCTCCCAGAGTACTAGGGATGGCAGGATGTTTGAGGTCCAGAAGATTGCATCAGTGCCCTCCAAAGAGTACAAGGACTTCACCAAGGCAGGAATGATGGTCTGGGTGTTGACTCCCTGCTCTTCCTCCACATCTTCATCGGTATTGATCTATGATGAGAATTGTAGTGGCACTAGGAGGTCAGCACCTTCAATGAGAACTCGCAAAGGATGTAGACCCACAGCACCGCAGAACATCTCCTCGGCTATGATGGAGTTGTCCCTGCTGCAGCCATCTTTTCAGCTGATATCAACATTTTGGCTACTACTGCTATGCCAGGAATGGGCCCATTATCTCAGGTCCTCCCGCAACACAACAGAGATTCAGATGCTGTTGATGATGTCAGGCCAACAAAATTTAACAGGCAAGACAGTATGATTATCTGACGCTTAACTTACGGAATTTTAAAAATCCGTGATGACAGAATACTTTTCATATCTGGCAAGTCTGCCGAGGAATTGATGATAAAAAATAGGTCAATGACTTACAGATGTAAAGATGTAATTATTAAATTGTTTCATTATATAATCTGTGAACCCTGAAGTTTGGTGCCACCTTGTGTGACTCAAGTGTGAGAGACGATCTAACTATCTCATTATTTTCATTATACAAATCTGTCTTCTTTCTACCCAGGAAGAGTGGAGGCTGGATCCACCCTGTTGGTGTTAAGTTGTCTCTTGTGATTTCATTATTTCTGTAAATATTAATTTATTTATTTAAATCAATGTTGATATCATTTTGTTGTCTCTCTAGGGGTGAATTATGAGAAATTATCTCTTTATTCATTTATTTTTTGTTCAAATCTATGATTAAGAACTCAATAACTCTTTCAAGTATTGAGCAATCTCTTAGGCTTCACATATAAAACACCATCCATTTGTTTAATGTTTACTCATTTAATTATGAAAATCTGTCATTATGTATTCAGTGATTATTAGAGTTTTGAGCCTCCTAATGCGAGCCCATCACGCCAGACCATTACATCATCTAAGACTACACTGACTTAATTAACTGTTAAACTTGGAAATTAAATAATAATTCATCATTTAATTAACGTATTTAAAACACAGATAATGATGTGGGCCATGAGTCTCTTTTGGAGTCAGATTTTGGGAGTTGATGAAGTAACTTCATCT
Organism: Phodopus roborovskii; assembly: GCF_943737965.1. NCBI lineage: Eukaryota > Metazoa > Chordata > Mammalia > Rodentia > Cricetidae > Phodopus > Phodopus roborovskii. Next base: position 36,147 of record NW_026126916.1, on the reverse strand, counting down.
CATTACTTCATCATTTAGCTATGTAAATAGATCATTACATCAGCGATAGGTTTAGGACTTTGGTGCCACCTCATTAATGTTAATCTAAAATACCAAATAATTATCAATTTTATTTTTTAAATAAAGCATTATTCCAGGAAGAGATCAGTCTGACTACTCCATGAGGATTTAAGTATGTACCAACATGTCATTATGCAATCATTTTTCATTATATATTAATTACTTAAATCGATGAAGATGTTGTTCTTCATGACTGCAGTCTGGCCATTCCTCCCTGGGAGTTAATTGTGTGGCATTATTTAATTATCTAAGTACTAGTTTCTGGACAATCACTGGAGTCTGGTTCCATCTTTTTGAAAGGTTAAGAATGCAGGACAATCTAATTATTAAATTAATTGATTTCGTAGTTAATGATGGTATCATCCCTCATTTGGCTGCTGTGTGATTGACACAGCAGGAGATCGGCATCCAGAATCATTTCCCAGAGCATGAGGGGCACTGCCTTATCCAGTGATTACTGATTACATAATAGTAGCTTTTTAACAATCAAATGATTACATGATTTAAAAAAAAAACTGTATTGTTTCGCAACATCAGCTTTTGAGTGTTTGCACCAGTGCTGACCCATGAAAGACACGGTCCCACAAGATTTTAAGCACATGGAATGACTGAATAATCTCCTGATGAGGGAATCTCACCTAATGAACTCTGTCGGGCTGATAACATGACACACCACCAAATCAAAATAACTCTACATAACCATATTAGAAAGCGGGGTATAGGACTTAATAGAGATCTATTAATTGATGAATCAAAAATGACTGAAATTATCATAAGACAGTACTCAAAATCCTTATTCATCAGCCAAAAGTAAATCTTAAACAACACTGTGAATCCATGGGATCAAGCTCCTTAAAGGAAAGAGAGCAATTCATGCAATAAAGAGGAAAGAGTTATGGTAGAAGCCATTCATTGCATTGTTTCCAGTCTAGAAACCAAGAAAATTGAAGTATAGAAAACAGGTTTAAAATACTCATCAATGTACGTGAATGGCATAATGATGCTTTCATTTCATGCTTATGTCACTAGGCAGGTTGTAGCTTGAGAGACTGATTGGTGTGTACAACTCAAAAGAAAGAGGCCTGCTTTGTTTTGTGAGAAACTCCAGTGAGGCTGTAAGTTTAGTTCATTGGTGGGTATGCTCCTTTTATCATGTGAGAGGTGCACTGGAATTTGACAGAATGTTGGATCATAAATGTTGCCTGGCAACCCTGCTTGCATTCTGTATCCTGGTATCATGGGCCAAGGACCAGAGAGAAGCTTCGAGGAAGTGTTATCATGGGACATTACAGTTCTCCCAAGATAACTATCTCCTAAAACTTTTAATCACAGCATTTGATTCGCCTCACCAAGTCATAGCCAAATCTCTGCAAGTTTGCCTACAGCTTTTACTGCTTACCAAATTCAAGAATACCTAATTATCGGAGAACATAGTCTGTGGAGAAAAGGTCAAAGCCTTCTGTTTATGGATGCTCTCTCTCCTAAGAAGTAAAACTATGGAAAAAGTTAATGAGACTCACAATTATTCATCAAAAGGTGAGTTTTTCCATTGTTAACTTCCTTCAGGAAGTTGGTACTCTATTTGTTAGAGTAGACGGAGGGATTATTGGATTGCAGTCCATCTCTTTTGAGGCACCCATCCAACATTAAATATGTGCTATCTTCTACAAACCCTGCGGTACACAATGACATTTCAGCATTTAAATATTTAACTTTTCAACTCTGCGATTAAAAAAAGGATGAACCTGGGAGTTTCACACAATCATGTCGGAGTCAAGTGAGAGTCAATTTGTTTGGAGTATGGCAGACCATTTCATCCTCTGATTATGTTGTTAGCTTTTGATTATTAAAATAGGACATTAATCCATAACCAGTGGATTGAATATTTCCACAATGTGGGATGCAATTATTATAGACCATCTAAGTATCAATTATGTAGCTAAAATATTTAAATTAATCACGACAGCATCGTTCACGAGTCTGGTTTGGAGCCACCATAGGGAAGTGGATGAAGGTTACATGAACTCATTATTTGATTATTTAATTATATAAAACAATGATTATATCATCCATGACACCTAGAATTTGGTGCCAAAGATCATCTAATTACATAATTAAAGTATTTCAATTGACAATTCATGTTAATACCAAGATAATGTAAATATTTGTATAGTTTATGTAAACCAAAAAATCTTCCATTCCATGAAGAGACCTCAAAGCTCCCTCCTTGTGGCATTAATGTGCACTATCATCACATTTTATGATTCATTGTTTCAATTGATGATGATGACATCCTTCATGACTGGAGTCTTGCCATGCTTCCCTGCCAGTTATATGGTACATCAACTCTTTATTGTGACAGTTAGCTACTACTGACTTATTTAATTCTTTAAATTATTTAAACGACAGACACTGCCATCCCGCCATCCCGATTATGATTAGGGTGCAAATATCTGTCGGGGACGCAGTTAGGGAAAATTGTAGACATGGGCAGAGAATTTTTCTGAATGATCTATGCATCTCCCAGAGTACTAGGGATGCAGGATGTTTGAGTCCAGAAGATTGCATAGTGCCCTCCAAAGAGTACAAGGACTTCACCAAGGCAGGAATGATGGTCTGGGTGTTGACTCCCTGCTCTTCCTCCACATCTTCACATCGGTATTGATCTATGATGAGAATTAGTAGTGGCACTAGGAGGTCAGCACCTTCAATGAGAACTCGCAAAGAGGATGTAGCCCCACAGCATCCCAGAACTGCTCTTCTCGGCTATGATGGAGTTGTCCCTGCTGCAGCCATCTTTTCAGCTGATATCAACATTTTGGCTACTACTGCTATGCCAGGAATGGGCCCATTATCTCAGGTCCTCCCGCAACACAACAGAGATTCAGATGCTGTTGATGATGTCAGGCCAACAAAATTTAACAGGCAAGACAGTATGATTATCTGCGGCGCTAACTTACGAATTTTGGAAAAATCCGTGATGACAGAATACTTTTCATATCTGGCAAGTCTGCCGAGGAATTGATGATAAAAAATAGGTCAATGACTTACAGATGTAAAGATGTAATTATTAAATTGTTTCATTATATAATCTGTGAACCCTGAAGTTTGGTGCCACCTTGTGTGACTCAAGTGTGAGAGACGATCTAACTATCTCATTATTTCATTATACAAATCTGTCTTTTTCTACTCCAGGAAGAGTGGGGGCTGGATCCACCCCTGTTGGTGTTGAGTTGTCTCTTGTGATTTCATTATTTCTGTATGTATTAATTTATTTATTTAAATCAATGTTGATATCATTTTGTTATCTCTCTAGGGGTGAATTATGAGAAATTATCTCTTTATTCATTTATTTTTTTGTTCAAATCTATGATTAAGAACTCAATAACTCTTCAGTATTGAGCAATCTCTTAGGCTTCACATATAAAACACCATCCATTTGTTTAATGTTTACTCATTTAATTATGAAAATCTGTCATTATGTATTCAGTGATTATTAGAGTTTTGAGCCTCCTAATGCGAGCCCATCACGCCAGACCATTACATCATCTAAGACTACACTGACTTAATTAACTGTTAAACTTGGAAATTAAATAATAATTCATCATTTAATTAACGTATTTAAAACACAGATAATGATGTGGGCTATGAGTCTCTTTTGGAGTCAGATTTTGGGAGTTGATGAAGTAACTTCATCTCATTACTTCATCATTTAGCTATGTAAATAGATCATTACATCAGCGATAGGTTTAGGACTTTGGTGCCACCTCATTAATGTTAATCTAAAATACCAAATAATTATCAATTTTATTTTTTAAATAAAGCATTATTCCAGGAATTTGATGTGGACTACTCCATGAGGATTTATGTGCCAACATGTCATTTTCAATCATTTTCATTATATATTAATTATTTGAATTGATGAAGATATTTCATGTTAATTCCCATGATCATGTGGCATTATTTAATTATCTAAGTACAACTTCCTTGACAATCATTGGAGGTTTTGTTCCCCCTTATGGAAGTGAAGTATGCAGTACTATCCAATTGTTAACTTATATCTTCCTAAGTAATGATGCTATGTCATATTTGGCTGCTGTGTGATTGACACAGGAGGAGATTGGTCCCAGAAGCCTCACCCAGAGAGTGTACACTGGGTTATCCAGTGATTACTGATTATGTAATAATAGATTTTTAACGATCAAATGGTTAAATCATCAAAAAAAAACTAGTGTTGTTTCTCCATCATCAGTTTCAAAGTTAGGAAAAGAACTGACCATATAGTACACACCAATTTACCGATTTATCAATTAGCATCATTCAGTACCCCCTGAAAGAAACATAAAACAGTGCTCAAAATCCTTAGTCCATCACCCAAATGCAAATCAAAACAACTCTGAGAAACAATGCGATCCAGCTGCTGTAAAGGAAAGAGAGTGAGGAGAAATTTATTTTCTTTTCAGTCAATAGAAAAGAATTATGGTAGAGGCAATTAATGTTATTGTTTCCATTCTGGAAATGAGAAAATTGAAGCTAGAAAATATGTTTAAGTAATCATCAGTGTACTTGAATGGCATAATGATGGTTTTGTTTTCATGCTTAAATCACCATAGGCAGGTTGTAGCTTCAGAGACTGATATAAGTAAAAGGCCTGCATTTTTAGTGAGAAAATCAGTGAGACTGTAAGGTTAGTCCATTGGTGGGTATGCTAATTTTAGCATGTGGGAGGTGCACCTAGAATGTGACAGAATGTTGGATCATAAATGTTGCCTGGCCACCCTGCTTGCATTCTGTATCCTGGTATCATGGTCCAAGGACCAGAGAGCAGCTTGGATGAAGTGTTATCATGGGACATTACAATCTCCCAAGACAACTGTCTCCTAAAACTTTTAAAGACACCATGTGGTTCCCCCTCACCAAGTCATGGCCAAATCTCTGGAAGTTTGCCTACAGCTTTTACTGGTTACACAATTCAAGATTACCTAATATCAGAGAACATAGTCTGTGGAGAAACAGTTCAAAGACTTCTGTTTATGAATGTTCTCTCTCCTAAGAAGTAAAACTATGGATTAAAAGATAATAAGACTCAAAATTATTCATCAAAAGGTGAGTTTTCCATTGACAACTTCCTTCAGGAAGGCGATAATCCATGTGTTAGCATAGTCTGAGGGATAATTGGAATGCAGTCCATCTCTCTTGAGGCAGCTGTCCAACATTAAAGATGTGATATCTTCTAAAGCCCTGCATACACTACGACATGTCCGCATTTACACATTTTACTACTAAACTCTGCAATTACATAAGGGATGAACTTCGGGGACTTTCATACAACATTGTAGAAGTCAAGTGAGAGAAAATTTTGTCAAGTATGGCAGACCATTTCATCCTCTGATTATGTTATAATTTAATTATTAAAATAGGATCCATGATTAGTGGATTCTGGTTCCAGGATGTGCGAGTCAACTATTTTAGACCACCTACATATTAATTATGAAGGAAAACATTTAAATTAATCATGACATCTATGTTTACGACTCTGGTTTGGAGCTACCTTAGATAAGTGTATTGTTTTGCATTCATCCTCAGTTTCTGAGAGATTGCAATAGAAGTGACCCATGGAGGACACAGTCCACTCCAATTTTAAAAATTGAATACTCAGCACTATGTTCATAGCTTTTTTTTTCATTTTGTGCCAAAGTTTCTCTGTTTTCAAGATCCTTCTTTCTTCTTATAAATTAGATTTCAATACAATGAGATTACACAACTGTGATAACAATATGCCCACAAACCATTATCCCCCCTTTTTATAGGAATATCACTCTACAGATGCTATGCCATTATTAAACTTGCCATCCCTAGAATTTCGTCCATTTCCCTCCACAATTTTGACTGTATGCATAGATATTCTGTGGGTGCCCATAATAATGGCTGCACTCCATCTTCTGACAAGGACAGAAAGTTCAAAGTTTTTCCTTATCAAGTCATAAGATCTAAAGATCAAAGTTGTGGCTACAGAAGAATGTTTCCATTCTCTTAGTTTAAATAACAAGTGACCCGGAATGAGGTAACTGTTCCTGACTCTCAGGTATAGGGAAGGATAAGTTGAATCTGAGGTGTCATTCCTCCTGACCTGAACGTTAGGGAAAAAGAAGTTATAACTCAGGCGTTGCTACAGAAACCTTAGAAGATGTGAGGAAGAAAAGTCTATTTGCTCCATATACATGATAGTGTGTTCTCCTTTATTGATAAGGTATGTAAGTGTGGTGAAAAAAAAAAAAAAAAAAAAAACTTGTGGCATTTCAGGATAGACTGATCTGGCCACCTGACCTTTATCCTGTCTCTGTCTTTTCTTTATTGTATATAGCTAGCCTTTTCCCCATCCACACTGTCCTACTCAGATACAGATTTTGGGCTGGCTTCGATTGAAGCCCCACAAAACCACTTGAAAGCTCCACAACCTCCCATGTTAATATAGGATCTGCTGTTCCCAGAAGGGAAGGAGTGGCTTGGGAAGGTGAGTGAGATTCCAAGATTCCCAGATTAAGAGATGCAGCAGCTGATGCTGAGCCCTTGGAGCTGTTCCTCCCTAACTGGGTGGAAACCAGCAGCTAGAAACTGGTTGAGTTTGCTTCTTGTCTGGTGATGTGCACCCTATATCTGTTTGTCCTTTTTCTTCCTTGCAATTCCATTCAGGCAGGGCATCAGCTTTGATCACATCACATTGTGAAATTTGCCTATTCATAGTATCATGGCAGAGTATCTGGAGCCAGACTGTGCTTAGAATATGCCGGATTTTAACATTCCTTTGAATTGCTGATATCTTGTGGTTGGATTGTCATCAAGGAAGGCATATGTGCCAAATTTAGAGAGCCCTCATCTCTCTAGTATATTCCAGAAGTTCATCACTTTTAATATTTAATATTTAAGTTCAGGATTTCTCTGGATTTAATTCTATTGAGCTTGTAAATGCTATCTCATGTGGACAGTAGCAATCCAATACTAAAGTGTTTTGTAGAGAGTATAACTAATATTATAAAAACATATCATATCTTAGGAGAGAGACATTATGACACATAAAGTAGAATTTAGCTAATTTAGGGGTGCTTCCTGAACAGCCCAGTTTTGTTTGACCTATATGATAACCACTACTTTAGAAATTGATATGATAAGATGTAAATGTTTGTTCATCATGATAAGAGGCATTTAAGCTGCATTTCCATAATGAAAGAGAAAATCCTGATTTCACCACCAGTAAAATGCCAACCGAACATAAAAGAACAGTCCTTTAAAGTGCTGTTCAAGGTTCATAACAGGGTCAAACAAAACAATAAATCATGGTGTACATTAAAGGTGTATTTATTCTACAACTGTTTATCTCCAGCTTTTTTTGAAAACGGATTTGAGGAAAGGTCAGGTATGTTGACTGATGTCACTTGAACCCTGTCTGTAGCATAACAGGACATTGTCATCATTATCTTCTTGACTAAACAACCATAATTCTTGGATTGCAAGTCTATAGCACTGCAGAGATCTAAAATTACCACTATGCCACATAAGGTTGTGTCCAAGGCCTGACCAAAAAATAAATAAAATAAAAAAAGTATTTCCATATGGAGCATGGCTTCTTGCTACAGACCTTAAGAGGAAAAACTGTGCACTGTATACACTTCAGGGAAAACCATTCTAGGCAATGGTGAGATTACAACTTGCAGTTTAAGGCAGTGAGCATGGGTCTCTTAAAAGAAGAGCATGAGGTTGCAGGTTGAGTGGCTTTCTGTGTTTTTTCCCACATGTATTCATTACTTCCATGTGAATTGAAAACACAGAATTGGTGTGTGTACAATGTAGGGTGGGAAGCTAGAACTACTCAGTGTTCAGTTTCCAGTTAGGTGGTCTCTTGTATAGATGCTTAGAATCAGAAAACATTTGATATATATGATTCATAACTGTAACAAAATTATAGTTATGAGGTAGTTGATAGATAATTTATACTCGTTAGGTCGCCAGAACAGGAAGAACTAACTGCATTATAGTGACACACTATTAGGAAACTTGGGGAACAAGTTGTTTAGTTTAATGGAGAACTAGGGTTCAGGCTTGCCTCACAGTAATTAATTGTGGAGTTGTTTGTAATTTTATACACCTGCTCAGTCCTGGGAAGCACAGTTTTGCATTGCATCCAGGCAGGACATTGACTATGTTGTGAAAAGAAAAAAATACCACAATGAACCTGTTTATTCCAATCCCTCCAGCTTTTATGGTGGACTTACCCATGAAGAGGAACCTATGTAGAAATGGAGTTCACTGACCAAAGCAGTGGCGGTCACAGAACATAAAGGGAGGGGTAAGAAGGAATTTTGATTCCTGCTTTTATTGTAGTTGACATTAGCTCACAGAGCTTTTACAGTTGAGTAAATATATTGTGTAAATGCAACTTCATTTCTTTTACAATCAGTTTCTCCAGGTCAGGGAATTCTGGGTCTTTTCAGTTCATGGTTATCATGAATAAAGCCTTGATGATCATTGTGGTAGAATGGAACAACCTTTGGGTGTAAGACTAAGAGTGGCAGTTTGGCATTGACATAGTTAGACTCTCAGGTTTCTGAAGAATGATGATACTTATGTTCATAAAGGCTGCATAAATTGCACTTTTACAAGGAGTGGAAGTGTTTTCTCCCTTTGCTTGCCTTCCTTAGTAGCATGAGCTGTTACTTACATGTTTAATATTTGCCATCCTCAAAGTTCTAAGATGGAATGAAAAAGTAGTTTTCATTTTGATTTCTCTAGTGGCTAATGTTGTCAAACATTCCTTTAAGTGTTTCTCAGCTATTTGACATATACCTGCTGAGAAATCTTGGCTTATACCCATACCCCATTTTTTTTTAATTTGGATTACATAGATTTTCAAATGTAGGCAGGGGAATTTATTCTACCTGCAGCACTCCAATAAACATGCTGAGGCTTATATTAATTACAAATGTTCAACCAATAGCTCTGGCTTATTACTAATGAGATCTTTACAACTTAAATTAACCCATTTCTATTAGTTTATGTGCTGTCCAAGGTTTGTGACATTAGCCTATTCATCTATCCTTGCTATATTTTTGGTCTGGCTCTATGACTTCACTGACTCCACAATTTTTCGCAGAAAGATCCTACTTTGGTCCGGCCACCCAACTCTTCATGCACTGCTATAGTATTTTGAGCTCATTTTAAAACTGAGAGTAAACAAATTCATATATTATACAGAAGAATTTTTCCACAGCATATGATATATAGTTTTTTTTAGTTCTTTATATATTTTTAATTTGGCTATTTCACTGGTGGGGAATTGTAAAAAATCAACCCCAATTAAGCTGACCCTTTCTTGATTGACAGTGTCTTCATCTTACACAATCCTTGTAGTTTCATAGGGTCCCATTCATTAATTGTTTTGTTATTCAGGAAAATTGTCCCCTGTGACAATGTACTCAAGGTTTTTCCACACTTGCTCTTGTTTCTGCTTCAGTGTATCTGGATTTCTGTTCCTGGCCCTGGCCCTGGCCCTGGCTCTGGCCCTGGCCCTGGCCCTGGACCTGGCCCTGGCCTTGGCCCTGGCCCTGGCCCTGGACCTGATTATTAAAATAGTACATTAGAAGTGGATGATGTTTCATGAACTCATTATTTGATTATTTAATTATATGAAACAATGAAAATTATATTAATCCATGACCTCTGGAATCTGGTGCCACAGATCATCTAATTACATAATTAATGTATTTAAATTGACAATCTGTGTTAATCCCAAGATAATGTAAATATTTGTATAGTAATGAAAACAACAATCCACCATTCCATGAAGAGACCTGTAAAGCTCCCTCTTGTGGAGTTAATGTGCAATATCATCACATTTATGATTCATTGACTCAATTGATGATGATGACATCCTTCATGCCTGGATTCTTACCATGCTTCCCTGCCAGTACAATGCTACATCACCTATTTATTGTGACAGTTAGGTATTACTGATTTATTAAATTCATTAAGTTATGTTAACGACCGAAAATGACATCACCCGATTACGGTTAGGGTGCAAATATCTGTCAGAGACAAAGTTAGGAAAGATGTAGACATGGGCAGAGCATTTTCTGAATGATCTATGAATCTCCCAGTGTACGAGGGATGCTGGATGATTGAGTCCAGAAGGTTGCACGTTGCCAACCGAGAAGTAGAAGGACTTCACCAAGGCCGGCACGGTGGTCTGGCTGTTGACTACCTGTTCTTCCTCTACATCTTCACATCGGTTGTGATCTAAACTGACAAGAAGGAGTGGCACTAGCAGATCGGCACCATCACCGAGACCTGGCAAAATGATGACGACTCAGAACACAGAAGGACATCTCTCTCTCAGCTATGCTGGTGACGCCCCTGCTGCAGTCATCTATTCAGCTGTTATCAACATTGTGGCTACTACTGCTCTGCCATGCTTGTGCCCATTATCTCACATCCTGCCGCACCACAACAGAGAGTCAGTTGCTTGTGATGATGTCAGGCCAACAGAATTCATCAGGCAAGACAGGATGATTATCTGACGATTAACTGATGGCATTTTAAAAATGCCTGACGACAGCATACAGTTTCATACCTGGCAAGTCAGTCCAGGAATTGATGATTTAAAAAAGGTCAAAGGCTTACTTATTTAAAGATGTAATTATTAAATTCTTTCATTATATAATCTGTGATCCCTGAGGTTTGGCGCCACCTTGTGTGACTCAAGTGTAACAGACAATCTAAATATCTGATTATTTCATTCTTCAAATCTGTCTTTTTCTACTTCCAGGAAGAGTGTAGTGTACCAGCGAACCATTGCCTCAGAGAATGGGGACACTGCCTTATACTGTGATTACTGATTACATAATAGTAGATTTTTTAGGAATTGAATGATTCCACGTATTTTAAAACTGTACTGTTTCGCATCATGGGTTTCTGAGGGGTTGCAACAGAACTGACCTAATGCATGACACAGTGACCACCGATTTTAAAATGGAATAATCAACAATTTCCCTGATCAGGGAATCTCATCTAATGAACTCTGTCGGCCTGAAAACACACACACCACCAACAATAAATCACTCTAAACAAAAACATATTAGAAAGCAGGGTACAGTGGACTTAATAGAGAACAGTCAATTGAGGAATCCAAATGACTGAAAGAAACATAAGACACTGCTCAAAATCCTTAATCATCACCCTAATGCAAATATAAACAATGCCTAGAAACAATGGGATCAAACTTCCCTCTAAAGGTAAGAGAATGAAGAGGAGCTCATTTTATTTTCAATAAAGAGAAAAGGATTATGGTAGAGGCAATTAATTCTATTGTTTCATTCTAAAATTAGAAAATTGAAGCATAGAAAACAGGTTTAAAATACTCATCATTGTTCTTGAATGGAACAATGATGCTTTCAAGGGGGCGTGCTTATGTCACTATAGGCATGTTGTAGCTTGAGAGATGGGTACATATGTAGAACTCCAAAAGAAAGAGCCCTGCTTTGTTTTTGTGAGAAACCTGGTGAGGCTGTAGGGTTAGTTCAACCGGTGGTATACCTCCTTTAGCCTGTGGGAGGGGTGACCAGAATGTGACAGAATGTTGGTCTGGCAACTCTGCCTGGCAACCCTCCTTGCATTCTGTATCCTGGCATCATGGGCCAAGGACGAGAGAGCACCTTCGAGAAAGTGTTATCATGGGACATTACAGTCTGCCAAGATAACTATTCCCCCTAAACCTTTTCATGACAGCATTTGATTCGCCTAATTCAAGTCAGAGCCGCACCTCTTGGAAGTGTGCCTACAGCTTTTCCTGGTTACCAAATTCAAGATTACCTAATCATCAGAGAACATAGTCTGTGGAGAAACAGTTCAGAATCTTCTGTTTATGAATACTCTCTCCTCAGAAGTAAAACTATGGAGCAAAAGATAATAAGACTACTTATTGTCCATCAAAAAAACGGGAGTTTGACATTGCTGACTTCCTTCTGTGGCTGTGATAATCCATTTGTTAGAGTAGACTTAGTGATTATTAGATTTCAGTCCATCTGTTTTGAGGCAGCCGTCCAACATTAAATATGTGATATCTTCTAAAAAATCTGCATACACAATGACAGTTCAGCATTTAAACATGTTAAGCCACTGTGCTCTGCGATTAAATAAGGGATGAACTCATAGTTTCCCAAGCAATCATGTGGGAGGCAACTGAGAGAAAATTGTGTAGAGAATGGCAGACCATTTCATCCTCTGATTATGTTGTTATTTGATTATTAAAATAGGACATTAGATAATCCATGAGTGGATTGTGGTTACACGATAAGGGAGGCAAGTATCATAGACCATCTTAATATCAATTATATAGTTAAAATATTTACATTAATCAGAACAGCACTGCTCATGAGCCTGGTTTGGGGCCACCTTAGCAAGTGGATGATGTTACATGAACTCATTATTTGATTATTTAATTATACAAAACAATGATTATATCGACTATGACACCTGGAATCTGGTGCCACAGATCACCTTATTACATAATCAATGTATTTAAATTGACAATCTGTGTTAATCCTCAAGATAATGTAAATATGAGTGTAATTATGTAAACCAAAAATTGTCCACTCCATGAAGAGACCTGTAAAGCTCCTCTTGTGGCGTTAATGTGCAATATCATCACAGTTTATGATTCATGGTTTCAATGGATGATGAAGACATTCTTCATGACTGGAGTCTGGCCATACTTCCCAGCCAATTAAATGCTACATCGACTCTTTATTGGGACAGTTAGCTATCACTGACTTATTTACCCCTTAAATTACTTCTAAACGATGACAATGCCAACACCGATTATTAGTAGGTTGCAGATATCTGTCAGGCGATAAATTAGGAAACTGCAGACATGGGCAGAGCATTTTCTGAATGTTCATGCGTCTTCCAGACCACTAGGAATGCTGGAGAATAGAGTCCAGAGGATTGTGGCTGGTGCTCTCCGGAGAAGTACAAGAACTTTTCCAAAGTCCGTATGGTGGTCTGGGTGTTGACTGCTTGCTCTTCCTCCACATCTTCACATCGGTTGTGGCCCATGTCTAGAAGATGTAGCGGCACTAGGAGGTCGCACCATCACTGAGACCCGACAAAGGGGGGCGACTCAGAAACACGGAAGAACATCTCACTCTCAGCTATGCTGTTGATGCCTTCTGCAGCCAACTTTTCAGCTGATATCAACATTTTGGCTACTACTGGTATGCCAGGAATGGGCCAATTACCTTAGGTCCTGCCACAACACAACAGATTCAGGCACTGGTGAGGATGTCAGGCCACAGAATTCACCAGGCAAGAAAGTATGATTATCTGACGATTAACCTGATGGAATATTAAAAAATCTGTGATGACAGCATCCGTTTCTTATAAGCATCTGGGGAAATATGCCCAGCAATCGATGATACCAAAAAGTTCAACGACTTAGATGTGTAAAGAAGTAATTATTCAATTCTTTCAGCTTATATGATCTCAGAACCCTGAAGTGCGTGTGCCACCTGTGTGACTCAAGTGTGACAGACGATCAAACAATCTGATGCTTTCTTTATTTAAATCTGTTTTTCTACTCCAGGAAGAGTGTAGTCTGGAGCCCCTTGCTGGTGTTAAAATGTCTCTTGTGATTTCATTATTTACTTATTAAAATCAATGTTGATTTCATTTTGTTATCTGTTCTAGGGGTGAATTATGAGAAATTATCATTACATTCATTCATTTTATTGTTCAAATCTATGATTAAGAACTCAATGACTCTTCAGTATTGATCAATCTTTAGGTTTCATACATAAAACACCATCCACGAGTTTAATGTTTATTCATTGAATTATGAAAATCTGTCCTTTGGTATTGAGTTACCAGTGAAGACTTAAGCCTCCTTGTGGGAGTCCATTGTGCTAGAACATAGCATCATCTAATAGTATACTTACTTATTTACCTGTTAAACTAGGAAATTAAATAATAATTCATCAATAATTAATGTATTTGAAAACAGGGTAATGTTATGGACCCTAAGTCCCTTTTGGAGTCAGATTTTTTGAGTAGACGATGTAACATCATCTCATTACTTCATCATTTAGCTCTGCAAGTAGGTCATTACATCAGCGATAGTTTTAGGACTTTGGTGCCATCTCCTCAGTGTTAATATAAAATGCCAGCTAATTAATTATCAATTTAATTTTATAAATAAATCATTATTCCAGGAAGAGGTCAGCCTGACTACCCATGTGAGATTTAAATATGCACCACCATGACATTATTCAATCATTTTTCATTATATATTAATTATTTAAACTGATGAAGATGTTGTTCTTCTTGACTGAGTAGGGGCCATTCCTCCATGGGAGTTAATCACGTGGAAGTATTTAATCATCTAAGTACTCCTTCCTGGACAATCACTGAGCTTGCTTCCATCTTATGAAAGTTAAGTATGGAGGACTATCCCATTATTAACTTACTTGATTGTGTAAGTAATGATGGTGTCAACCGCCATGTGGCTGCTGGGGATTGTCACAGCAGCAGATCGGTACCTGAAGCAGTGCCCAGAGAATGGGGACACAGGGACTCATACAGTGAGTACTGATTACATAGTAGTACGTTATTAACACCGAATGATTACACGATTTTAAAATTCTGTACTGTTTCGCATCATCAGTTTCACAGGTTGCAATGGAACTGACCCATGAAGGACACAGTGACCACCATTTTAAAAGGAATAACTGAATAATCTGGGATCAGGGGATCTCATCTCATGAACTCTGTCGGGCTGATAACAATGACACACCACCACAACAATAAATAACTCTAAATAACCATCTCAGAAAGCGGGTACAGGACTTAATAGAGAACAGTCAATTGAGGAATCCAAATGACTGAAAGAAACATAAGACACTGCTCAAAATCCTTAATCATCAGCCTAATGCAAAATCTAAACAACTCTGAGAAACCATGGGATCAAGCTCTTCTAATGGTAAGAGGATGAAGAGGAGTTTATTTTATTTTCAATAAAGAGAAAAGGATTATGGTAGAGGCTTTATTAACTGTATTGTTTCCATTCTAAAATTAGCATATTGGAAGAATTGAAAAACAAGTAGTGAAGACCTCATCAGCTGTACTTGAATGGCACAATGATTCTTTCTGCTTTTCATGCTTATGTCACTATAGGCATGTTGTAGCTTGAGAGTCAAAAAAAATATGTAGAACTCAAAAGAAAGAGCCCTGCTTGGTATTTAGAGAAACTCAGTGAGGCTGTAGGGTTAGTTCACCGGTGGGTATACTCCTTTAGCCTGTGGGAGGGGTATACCTAGAATGTGACAGAATGTTGGTTCATAAAGGTTGCCTGGCAACCCTCCTTGCATTCTGTATCCTGGTATCGTGGGCCAAGGACGAGAGAGCAGCTGGGGAAAGTGTTATCATGGACATTACAGTCTGCCAAGATAACTATCTCCTAAACCTTTTTCATGACAGCATTTGATTCGCCTTAACCAAGTCAGAGCCACACCTCTTGGAAGTGTGCCTACAGCTTTTCCTGGTTACCAAATTCAAGATTACCTAATCATCAGAGAACATAGTCTGTGGAGAAACAGTTCAGAGTCTTCTGTTTATGAATACTCTCTCTCCTCAGAAGTAAAACTATGGAGCAAAAGATAATAAGAGTACGATTATTCATCAAAAGGTGAGTTTGACATTGTTGAGTTCCTTCAGGAAGGTGATAATCCGTTTTGTTAGAGTAGACTTAGCGATTCTTAGATTTCAGTCCATCTCTTTTGAGGCAGCCGTCCAACATTAAATATGTGGGATATCTCTAAAACCTGCATACAGAATGACAGTTCAGCATTTAAACATGTTACTCCTGTGCTCTCCATGGCGAAATAAGGGATGAACATGGGAGTTTCCTACAATCATGTGAGGCAACTGGAGAGAAAATTTGTGTAGAATGGCAGACCAGGCTTTCCCCATCCTCTGCTTATGTTGTTATATGTTTATTAAAATAGGACATTAGATAATCCATGGTCAGTGGATTGTGGTTACGCGATGTGGGAGGCAAGTATCATAGACCATCTTAATATCAATTATATAGTTAAAATATTTACATTGATCACGGCACCATGCTCATGAGCCTGGTTTGGAGCCACCGTAGGGAAGTGGATGATGTTGCATGAACTCATTATTTGATTATTTAATTATACAAAACAATGATTATATCGTCTATGACACCTGGAATCTGGTGCCACAGATCATCTAATTACATAATTAATGTATTTAAATTGACAATCTGTGTTAATCCCTAAGATAATGTAAATTTGTGTATTATGTAAACCAAAAAATTGTCCACTCCATGAAGAGTATCTGCCAAGTTCCCTCTGGTGGCGTTAATGTGCACACATCATCACAGTTTATGATTCATTGTTTCAATGGATGATGATGACATTCTTCATGACTGGAGTCTGGCCATACTTCCAGCCAATTAAATGCTACATCACCTCTTTATTGGGACAGTTAGCTTATCACTGACTTATTTAATTCTTTAAATTACTTAAACGACAGACAATGCCAACACCGATTATTAGTAGGCAAGATAAGCCTGTCAGCGACAATGAGGAAGCTTGTAGACATGGGCAGAGCATTTTCCAATGTCTATGCGTCTTCCAGACCATCAGGAATGCTGGAGAATAGAGTCCAGAGGATTGCATGGTGCCCTCCGAGAAGTGCTGAAGAACTTTTCCAAAGTCTGCATGGTGGTCTGGGTGTTGACTGCTTGCTCTTCCTCCACATCTTCACATCGGTTGTGGTCTATGTCTAGAAGATGAAGCGCATTCAGGAGGTCGGCACCATCACTGAGAGACCCGACAAAAGTATGACGACCTCAGAACACGGAAGAACATCTCAATTTCAGCTATGCTGTTGATGCCCCTTCTGCAGCCAACTTTTCAGCTGATATCAACATTTTGGCTACTACTGGTATGCCAGGAATGGGCCAATTACCTTAGGTCCTGCCACAACACAACAGAGATTCAGGCACTGAAGAGGATGTCAGGCCAACAGAATTCACCAGGCAAGAAAGTATGATTATCTGACGATTAACTGATGGAATATTAAAAAATCTGTGATGACAGCATCCGTTTTCATATCTGGAAATATGCCCAGGAATCGATGATACGAAAAAGTTCAACGACTTAGATGTGTAAAGAAGTAATTATTCAATTCTTTCATTATATGATCTGTGAACCCTGAAGTGCGGTGCCACCTGTGTGACTCAAGTGTGACAGACGATCAAACAATCTGATGCTTTCTTTATTTAAATCTGTCTTTCTACTCCAGGAAGAGGGAGTCTGAGCCCTTGCTGGTGTTAAAATGTCTCTGTGATTTCATTATTTACTTATTAAAATCAATGTTGATTTTACTTGTTATCTGTCTAGGGGTGAATCAGCAGAAAATTATCATTACATTCATTCATTTTATTGTTCAAATCTAAGGATTATGAACTCAATGACTCTTCAGTATTGATCAATCTTTAGGTTTCACACATAAAACACCATCCACGAAGCTTAATGTTTATTCATTGAATTATGAAAATCTGTCCTTTTGTATTGAGTTACCAGTGAAGACTTAAGCCTCCTTAGGGGAGTCCATCGTGCTAGAACATAGCATCATCTAATAGTACACTTACTTATTTACCTATTCTAGGAAATTAAATAATAATTCATCATTTAATTAACGTATTTGAAAACAGGTAATGTTATGGACCCTAAGTCCCTTTTGGAGTCAGATTTTTTGAGTAGACGACAAATCATCTCATTACTTCATCATTTAGCACTGTAAGTAGGTCATTACATCAGCGATAGTTTTAGGACTTTGGGAAAGCATTCTCAGTGTTAATATAAAATGCCAGCTAATTAATTATCAATTTAATTTTATAAATAAATCATTATTCCAGGAAGAGGTCAGTCTGACTACTCCATGTGGGATTTAAATATGCACCACCATGACATTATTCAATCATTTTTCATTATATATTAATTATTTAAATCTCATGAAGATGTTGTTCTTCTTGGACTGGAGTAGGGGCCATTCCTCCATGGGAGTTAATCACGTGGAAGTATTTAATCATCTAAGTACTCCTTCCTGGACAATCACTGGAGTTTGGTTCCATCTTATGAAAGTTAAGTATGGAGGACCATCCCATTATTAACTTACTTGATTGTGTAAGTAATGATGGTGTCAACCGTCATGTGGCTGCTGTGGATTGTCACAGCAGTCGATCGGTACTTGAAGCAGTGCCCAGAGAATGGGGGACACGGACTCACAGTGAGTACTGATTACATAGTAGTATCGTTTTTAACAATCGAATGATTACACGATTTTAAAAAACTGTACTGTTTCGCATCATCAGTTTCTGCGAGGTTGCACTTCTGGAACTGACCCGCATGAAGGACACAGTGACCACCTGATTTTAAAAAAAGGAATAACTGAATAATCTCCTGATCAGGGGATCTCATCTCATGAACTCTGTCTGTCGATAACAGACACACCACCAACAATAAATAACTCTGTAAATAACCATCTCAGAAAAGGTATAGGACTTGATGAGAACAGTCAATTGAGGAATCCAAATGATCAGAAAGAACATAAGACACTGCTCAAAATCCTAATCATCAGCCTAATGCAAATCTAAACAACTCTGAGAAACCATGGGATCAAGTTCCTCTAATGGTAAGAGGATGAAGAGGAGTTTATTTTATTTTCAATAAAGAGAAAAGGATTGTGGTAGAGGCGATTAACTGTATTGTTTCCATTCTAGAAATTAGCATATTGGAAGAATTGAATGAAGAGGAGAAATCTTCACTCATTGTACTTGAATGGCACAATGATTCTTTCGTTTTCATGCTTATGTCACTATAGGCATGTTGTAGCTTGAGAGTCGGGTAAATATGTAGAACTCAAAAGAAAGAGCCCTGCTTGGTATTTGTGAGAAACTCAGTGAGGCTGTAGGGCTAGTTCACCGGTGGGTATACTCCTTTAGCCTGTGGGAGGGGCACCAGAATGTGACAGAATGTTATTCATAAGGTTGCCTGGCAACCTCCTTGCATTCTGTATCCTGGTATCGGCTGCTGCTGACGAGAGAGAGAAGCTGGTGAAAGTGTTATCATGGGACATTACAGTCTTGCCAAGATAACTATCTCCTAAACCTTTTTCATGACAGCATTTGATTCGCCTAACCAAGTTTGTGGAGCCACACCTCTGGAAGTGTGCCTACAGCTTTTCCTGGTTATCAAATTCAAGATTACCTAATCATCAGAGAACATAGTCTGTGGAGAAACAGTTCAGAGTCTTCTGTTTATGAATACTCTCTCCTCAGAAGTAAAACTATGAATTAAAAAGATAATAAGAGTACTACTATTCATCAAAAAGGTGAGTTTGACATTGTTGAGTTCCTTCAGGAAGGTGATAATCCGTTTGTTAGAGTAGACTTTAGCTATTCTTAGATTTCAGTCCATCTCTTGAGGCAGTCATTCAACATTAAATATGTGATATCTTCTTAAAACCCTGCATACAGAATGACAGTTCAGTATATTTAAACATGTTACTCCTGTGCTCTCCATGGCGAGTCAAGGGATGAACATGTGGGAGTTTCCCACAATCATGTGGGAGGCAACTGAGAGAAAATTGTGTAGAATGGCAGACCATTTCATCCTTGTTTCTATGTTGTTATATGTTTATTAAAATAGGACATTAGATAATCCATGGTCAGTGGATTGTGGTTACGCGATGTGGGAGGCAAGTATCATAGACCATCTTAATATCAATTATATAGTTAAAATATTTACATTGATCACGACAGTGACTGCTTCAGAGCCTGGTTTGAGCCACCGTAGGGAAGTGGATGATGTTACATGAACTCATTATTTGATTATTTAATTATACAAAACAATGATTATATCGTCCATGACACCTGGAATCTGGTGCCACAGATCATCTAATTACATAATTAATGTATTTAAATTGACAATCTGTGTTAATCCCCAAGATAATGTAAATCTGTGTGTAATTATGTAAACCAAAAATTGTCCACCCATAAAGAGACCTGGCTAAGTTCCCTCTTGTGGCGTTAATGTGCAATATCATCACAGTTTATGATTCATTGTTTCAATGGATGATGATGACATTTCTTCATGACTGGAGTCTGGCCATACTTCCCAGCCAATTAAATGCTACATCACCTCTTTATTGGGACAGTTAGCTATCACTGACTTATTTAATTCTTTAAATTACTTAAACGACAGACAATGCCAACACCGATTATTAGTAGGTAAAGATACCTGTCAGTGCATAAATTAGGAAGCTTGTAGACATGGGCAGAGCATTTCGAATGTCTATGTCTTCCAGACCACTAGGAATGCTGGAGAATAGAGTCCAGAGGATTGCATGGTGCTCCTCCGAGAAGTATAAGAACTTAACCAAAGTCTGCATGAGGGAACGTGTTGACTGCTTGCTCTTCCTCCACATCTTTCACATCGGTTGTGGTCTATGTCTAGAAGATGTAGCGTACTCCAGAGGTCGGCACCATCACTGAGACCCGACAAAAGTATGACGACTCAGAACACGGAAGAATATCTCACTCTCAGCCATGCTGTTGATGCCCCTTCTGCAGCCAACTTTTCAGCTGATAATGTTTACTTTTTGGCTAATACACAGAGTGCCAGGAATGGGCCAATACCTTAGGTCCTGCCACAACACAACAGAGATTCAGGCACTGGTGAGGATGTCAGGCCAATAGAATTCACCAGGCAAGAAAGTATGATTATCTGACGATTAACTGATGGAATATTAAAAAATCTGTGATGACAGCATCCGTTTCATATCTGGGAAATATGCCCAGGAATCGATGATACTAAAAAGTTCAACGACTTAGATGTGTAAAGAAGTAATTATTCAATTCTTCATTATACATCTGTGAACCCTGAAGTGCGGTGCCACCTTGTGTGACTCAAGTGTGACAGACGATCAAACAATCTGATGCTTTCTTTATTTAAATCTGTCTTTCTACTCCAGGAAGAGGGAGTCTGGAGCTCCCATGCTGGTGTTAAAATGTCTCTTGTATTTCATTATTTACTTATTAAAATCAATGTTGATTTCATTTTGTTATCTGTCTAGGGGTGAATTTATGAGAAATTATCATTACATTCATTCATTTTATTGTTCAAATCTATGATTAAGAACTCAATGACTCTTCAGTATTGATCAATCTTTAGGTTTCACACATAAAACACCATCCACGAGTTTAATGTTTATTCATTGAATTATGAAAATCTGTCCTTTTGTATTGAGTTACCAGGTGAAGACTTAAGCTCTCCTTAGGGAGTCCATCGTGCTAGAACATAGCATCATCTAATAGTACACTTACTTATTTACCTGTTATTCTAGGAAATTAAATAATAATTCATCATTTAATTAACGTATTTGAAAAACAGGTAATGTTATGGACCTAAGTCCCTTTTGGAGTCAGATTTTTTGAGTAGACGATGTAACATCATCTCATTACTTCATCATTTAGCACTGTAAATAGGTCATTACATCAGCGATAGTTTTAGGACTTTGGTGCCATCTCCTCAGTGTTAATATAAAATGCCAGCTAATTAATTATCAATTTAATTTTATAAATAAATCATTATTCCAGGAAGAGGTCAGTCCAGCTACTCCATGTGGGATTAAATATGCACCACCATGACATTATTTCAATCATTTTCATTATATATTAATTATTTAAATCGATGAAGATGTTGTTCTTCTTGACTGAGTGAGCCATTCCTCCATGGGAGTTAATCACGTGGAAGTATTTAATCATCTAAGTACTCCTTCCTGGACAATCACTGGAGTTGGTTCCCATCTTATGAAAGTTAAGTATGGAGGACCATCCCATTATTAACACACTTGATTGTGTAAGTAATGATGGTGTCAACCGTCATGTGGCTGCTGTGGGATTGTCACAGCAGCAGATCGATACCTGAAGCAGTGCCCAGAGAATGGGGACAGGACTCATACAGTGAGTACTGATTACATAGTAGTACGTTTTTAACAATCGAATGATTACACGATTTTAAAAAACTGTACTGTTTCGCATCATCAGTTTCTGCGAGGTTGCAATGGAACTGACCCATGAAGGACACAGTGACCACCGATTTTAAAAAAGGAATAACTGAATAATCTCCTGATCAGGGATCTCATCTCATGAACTCTGTCGGGCTGATAACATGACACACCACCAACAATAAATAACTCTAAATAACCATCTTAGAAAGCGGGGTACAGGACTTAATAGAGAACAGTCAATAGGAATCCAAAATGACTGAAAGAAACATAAGGTTACTGCTCAAAATCACTTAATCATCAGCCTAATGCAAATCCCACAACAACTCTGAGAAACCATGGGATCAAAGCTCCTCTAATGGTAAGAGGATGAAGAGGAGTTTATTTTGGCTCAATAAAGAGAAAAGGATTATGGTAGAGGCGATTAGCATATTGTTTCCATTCTAGTGTAATTTGAAGAGGTGAAAACAAGAGTAAACTCATCATTGTACTTGAATGGCACAATGATTCTTTAGGATTTTTAAATGCTTATGTCACTATAGGCATGTTGTAGCTGACAGACGGGTAAATATACCAGAACTCAAAAGAAAGAGCCCTGCTTTGTTTTGTATTGAGAAACTTCAGTGAGGCTGTAGGGTTAGTTCACCGGTGGGTATACTCCTTTTAGCCTATGGGAGGGGCACTAGGAAGTAACTGACAGAATGTTGGTTCATAAATGTTGCCTGGCAACCCTCCTTGCATTCTGTATCCTGGTATCATGGGCCAAGGAAGAGAGCAGCTTCGAGAAAGTGTTATCATGGGACATTACAGTCTGCCAAGATAACTATCTCCTAAACCTTTTCATGACAGCATTTGATTCGCCTAACCAAGTCAGAGCCACACCTCTGGAAGTGTGCCTACAGCTTTTACTGGTTACCAAATTCAAGATTACCTAATCATCAGAGAACATAGTCTGTGGAGAAACAGTTCAGAGTCTTCTGTTTATGAATACTCTCTCTCCTCAGAAGTAAAACTATGGAGCAAAAGATAATAAGACTACGATTATTCATCAAAAGGTGAGTTTGACATTGTTGACTTCCTTCAGGAAGGTGATAATCCGTTTGTTAGAGTAGACTTAGTGATTATTAGATTTCAGTCCATCTCTTTTGAGGCAGCCGTCCAACATTAAATATGTGATATCTTCTAAAAACCCTGCATACAGAATGACAGTTCAGCATTTAAACATGTTACTACTGTGCTCTGCGATTAAATAAAGGGTGAACCTGGGAGTTTCCACAATCATGTGGGAGGCAACTGAGAGAAAATTGTGTGGAGAATGGCAGACCATTTCATCCTCTGCTTATGTTGTTATTTGATTATTAAAATAGGACATTAGATAATCCATGATCAGTGGATTGTGGTTACGCGATGTGGGAGGCAATTATCATAGACCATCTTAATATCAATTATATAGTTAAAATATTTAAATTAATCACGACAACATCGTTCATGAGCCTGGTTGGAGCCACCTTAGGGAAGTGGATGATGTTACATGAACTCATTATTTGATTATTTAATCACTTACCAAAACAATGATTATCGTCCATGACACCTGGAATCTGGTGCCACAGATCAACTAATTACATAATTAATGTATTTAAATTGACAATCTGTGTTAATCCCAAGATAATGTAAATCTGTGTGTATTATGTAAACCAAAAAATTGTCCCACTCCATAAAGAGACCTGTCAAGCTCCCTCTTGTGGCGTTAATGTGCAATATCATCACCATTTATGATTCATGGTTTCAATGGATGATGATGACATTCTTCATGACTGGAGTCTGGCCATACTTCCCAGCCAATTAAGTAACCATCACCTCTTTATTGGGACAGTTAGCTATCACTGACTTATTTAATTCTTTAAATTACTTAAGCGACAGACAATGCCAACACCGATTATTAGTAGGTTGCAGATATCTGTCAGCGACAAATTAGGAAGCTTGTAGACATGGGCAGAGCATTTTCTGAATGTCTATGCGTCTTCCAGACCACTAGGAATGCTGGAGAATAGAGTCCAGAGGATTGCATGGTGCCCTCCGAGAAGTACAAGAACTTTTCCAAAGTCTGCATGGTGGTCTGGGTGTTGACTACTTGCTCTTCCTCCACATCTTCACATCGGTTGTGGTCTACGTCTAGAAGATGTAGCGGCACTAGGAGGTCGGCACCATCACCGAGACCCGGCAAAAGGATGACGACTCAGAACACGGAAGAACATCTCACTCTCAGCTATGCTGTTGATGCCCCTTCTGCAGCCACCTTTTCAGCTGATATCAACATTTTGGCTACTACTGGTGTGCCAGGAATGGGCCAATTGCAGCAGGTCCTGCAGCAACTCAACAGAGATTCAGGCACCAGTGAGGATGTCAGGCCAACAGAATTCACCAGGCAAGAAAGTATGATTATCTGACGATTAACTGATGGAATATTAAAAAAAAATCCGTGATGACAGCATCCGTTTTCATATCTGGCAAATCTGCCCAGGAATTGATGATACTGAAAAATTTCAACCACTTAGCTATGTAAAGATGTAATTATTAAATTGTTTCATTATATAATCTGTGAACCCTGAAGTGTGGTGCCACCTTGTGTGACTCAAGTGTGACAGACGATCTTAACAATTTTATGCTTTCATTATTTAAATCTGCTCTTTTTCTACTCCAGGAAGAGTGGAGTCTGTAGGCCCTTGTTGGTGTTAAAATGTCTCTTTGCGATTTCATTATTTATTTATTTAAATCAATGTTGATCTTTTGTTATCTGTTTAGGGGTGAATTATGAGAAATTATCTCTCCATTCATTCATTTTATTGTACAAATCTATGATTAAGAACTCAATGACTCTTCAGTATTGGTCAATCTTTAGGTTTAGTGCATATAACACCATCCACTAGATTAATATTTATTCATTGAATTATGAAAAATCTGTCATTATGTATTCAGTGACCACTAAAGTTTTTAGCCTCCTTAGGGAGTCCATCAGGCAAGAACATCGCATCATCTGCTATTTGTATTATTTACCAGTTCAAACTAGGAAATTAAATAATAATTCATCACTTAAATTAACGTGTTTGAAATACAGGTAATGTTATGGACCCTAACTCCTTTGAGTCAGATTTTGTAGAGTAGGCAATGCATCATCTCATTTACTTCATCACTTAGCTCTGTAAATAGATTATTACATCAGTGATATTTTTTAGGACTTTGGTGCCATCTCGTCAGTGTTAGTATCAACACCAGCTATTAATTATCAATTTAATTTTATAAATAAATCATTATTCCAGGGAAGAGACCAGTCTGACTTCTCATGTGGGGTTAAATATACCTACATGTTGTTATAATCATTTTCATTTATATATTCATTATTTGAATCGATGAAGATGTTGTTCTTCTTGACTGGAGTAGGGCCATTCCTCCATGGGAGTTAATCACGTGGCAGTATTTAATCATCTAAGTACTACTTCCTGGACAATCACTGGAGTTTGGTTCCATCTTATGAAAGTTAAGTATGGAGGACTATCCCATTATTAACTTATCTGATTGTGTTAGTAATGATGGTGTCATCCGTCATGTGGCTGCTGTGGGATTGACACAGCAGCAGATCGGTACCAGAAGCAGTGCCCAGAGAATGGGGACACTGCCTCATACAGTGATTACTGATTACGTAGTAGTAGGTTTTTAACAATCGAATGATTACACGATTTTAAAAAACTGTACTGTTTCGCATCATCAGTTTCTGAGAGGTTGCAACAGAACTGACCCATGAAGGACACAGTGACCACCGATTTTAAAAATGGAATAACTGTATAATCTCCTGATCAGGGAATCTCATCTCATGAACTCTGTCGGGCTGATAACATGACACACCACCAACAATAAATAACTCTAAATAACCATCTTAGAGCGGGGTACAGGACTTAATAGAGAACAGTCAATTGAGGAATCCAAAATGACTGAAAGAAACATAAGACACTGCTCAAAATCCTTAATCATCAGCCTAATGCAAATCTACACAACTCTGAGAAACCATGGGATCAAGCTCCTCTAATGGTAAGAGGATGAAGAGGAGTTTATTTTATTTTCAATAAAGAAAAGGATTATGGTAGAGGCGATTAACTGTATTGTTTCCATTTTAGAAATTAGCAAATTGCAGCATAGAAAACAGGTTTAAAATACTCATCATTGTACTTGAATGGCACAATGATGCTTTCGTTTTCATGCTTATGTCACTATAGGCATGTTGTAGCTTGAGAGACTGGTAAATATGTAGAACTCAAAAGAAAGAGCCCTGCTTTGTTTTTGTGAAACTCAGTGAGGCTGTAAGGTTAGTTCATTGGTGGGTATTCTCCTTTAAGCCTGTGGGAGGGCACTAGAATGTGACAGAATGTTGGTTCATAAATGTTGCCTGGCAACCCTGCTTGCATTCTGTATCCTGGTAGCATGGGCAAGGACCAGAGAGCAGCTTCGAGAAAGTGTTGTCATGGGACATTACAGTCTCCCAAGATAACTATCTCCAAAAACTTTCAATGACAGCATTTGATTCGCCTTACCAAGTCATAGCCAAATATCTGGAAGTTTGCCTACAGCTTTAACTGGTTACCAAATTCAAGATTACCTAATCATCAGAGAACATAGTCTGTGGAGAAACAGTTCAAAGTCTTCTGTTTATAAATCTCTCTCCTAAGAAGTAATACTATGGACACAAGATAATAAGACTCACATTTATTCATCAAAAGGTGAGTTTGCCATTGTTGACTTCCTTCAGGAAGGTGATAATCCGTTTGTTAGAGTGGACTTAGTGATTATTGGATTTCAGTCCATCTCTTGAGGCAGCCGCCCAACATTAAATATGTGATATCTTCTAAAAACCCTGCATACACAATGACAGTTCAGCATTTAAACATGTTACTACTCTGCTCTGCGATTAAATAAGGGATGAACCTGGGAGTTTCCCACAATCATGTGGGAGTCAACTGAGAGTCAATTGTGTGGAGTATGGCAGACCATTTCATCCTCTGATTATATTATTTGATTATTAAAATAGGACATTGGATAATCCATGATCAGTGGATTATGGTGATGTGATGTGGGAGGCAATTATTATAGACCATCTTAATATCAATTGTGTAGTTAAAATATTTAAATTAATCACGACAGCATCGTTCATGAGTCTGGTTTGGAGCCACCTTAGGGAAGTGGATGATATTACATGAATCATTATTTGAATATTTAATTATATAAAACAATGATTATATTGTCCATACCTGGAATTTGGTGCCACAGATCATCTAATTACATAAATAATATTTAATTGACAATCTGTGTTAATCACCAAGATAATGTAAATATTTTTATAGTAATGGAAACAACAATCCACCATTCCATGAAGAGACCTGTAAAGCTCTCTTGTGGAGTTAATGTGCAATATCATCACATCTTAAGATTCATTTTGTCAATTAATGATGATGACATCCTTCATGCCTGGATTCTGCCATGCTTCCCTGCCAGTAAAATGCTACATCACCTATTTATTTCGACAGTTAGCTATTACTGACTTATTAAAATCTTTAAATTATGTAAACGACCGACAATGACATCACCGTTTATGTTTAGCGTGCAAATATCTGTCAGTGACAAGGTTAGGAATGATGTAGACATGGACAGAGCATTTTCTGAATGATCTATGCATCTCCCAGAGTACGAGAGATGCTGGATGATTGAGGCCAGAAGGTTGCAGGTGCCAATCGAGAAGTACAAGGACTTCACCAAGGCCGGCAGTTCTTCCTCCACATCTTCACATCGGTTGTGATCTACCATGAGAAGAAGGAGTGGCACTAGGAGGTCGGCACCATTAAGGAGACCTGGCAAAGGATGACGACTCAGAACACGGAGGAACATCTCTCTCAGCTATGCTGTTGATGCCCCTGCTGCAGCCATCTTTTCAGCTGATATTAACACTGGGGCTACTACTGCTACACCAGGATTGGGCCCATTATCTCACGTCCTGCCACACCACAACAGAGATTCATGTGCTTGTGATGATGTCAGGACAACAGAATTCATTAGGCAAGACAGTATGATTATCTGGTGATTAACTGATGGCATTTTAAAAATGCATGATGACAGCATACAGTTTCATACCTGGCAAGTCTGCCCAGGAATTGATGATATGGAAAAGGTCAATGACTTTCATATGTAAATATGTAATTATTGTATTCTTTTATTATATAATCTGTGATCCCTGAAGTTTTGCGCCACCTCGTTTCACACTCAATTTTGACAGATGATCTATCTATCTGATTATTTCATTATTCAACAATCCACCATTCCATGACACAAGGTGGCACCAACAGGCAGGATTTAACCAGGTGGACTCACCACAGCTTTGGGACATTTGCCTCTTCCTTACTGCAAAGGAGATCTTTGCCGCTAAAGCAGACCTGAGAAGGCACTTACTGCTTAACATTTTTTGCCCATTTCTGCACGGGACTTTGCATTCACGCAGAGCATCTCGGCAGCACTGCCCGGTGGCACCCACCCGGCTTACTTTTGTCTTGTGTTACAAGTAACTCCAAAAGTCCCCTTTTAACAAAATTCTGCTTGCCATAGTTTGTTAAGAACTTTTTACAGGAACCGGGATCAGACGAGCCTCGGCGGCTAGGCGCTATTTGGTGACACATCTCCAGGCGTAGCTACCACAAGCTGAGATATACAACTAAAAGCATTAAAGTTCCAGGACAGCAGAATTACACCTAAGGTAATTGTAACATCCTTTGCAATTTAAGCTGATATAAAATCTGAGATAAATTGTTCCATAACTATGGCAGATAATTTTACTATGCAGAACTTTAGGAATTATTTTACTTCATATGTAGAAGGGATTTTAGCAGAAGAAACTTATGACTGGACCAATATATACTTTTATTTTGTAATAGCAATGGGTTTCATCATTAACATGATATTCTTAAAGAAATGGTTTGAGATTACAGCAAACAATAAGGAACTTGTACAAACCATGGGAGACTTAGTAACAAAGATTCAAACATTGAAAATGATAGAATTCAAAGCATAGAGACAAGGATTCAAAACATTGAAAATGATGGAATTCAAATAGAGACAAAGATCGAAACATTGAAAATGATAGAATTCAAAGCATAGAGACAAGGATTCAAAACATTGAAAATGATGGAATTCAAAGCATAGAGACAAGGATCGAAACATTGAAAATGATGGAATTCAAAACATAGAGACAAAGATTCGAAACATTGAAAATGATAGAATTCAAAGCATAGAAAATATAGAAAGAAAGGTTCAGAATATTGAAGATGGCGTTGGCGAGCTGAAAGGTATAATTTGTTTAATGTCAGATACCTCAATAACCAGAACAGAAACAATGCAATGCATTAACAAACTAGCAGAAACAGCCCACTCCTGGTCGGAGGAAGCTACTAATAAGTTTAAAAAACTGGAACATCAGATAGAAAGACTAGATGACAGAATCTCTTCCATGTCTGAGGATAATGGCAAGCTAGCAGATAGAACATTGTTTCTGGAAGGCAGTTTACACGCCATTCAGATAATATCTAAGGATGATAAGATTAAAAACATGGAATCATTTGTAGTTGGAGAAAGTAAGAAACTGACTGATACAATGAAGTCTCTAGAAAGTTATTTGATTCAAGAAGTTCAGACACTCAAAGAAACAATGGTGAATAGATTTCAGGCTTTAGAAGACCTTCAGTCTGATACATCAGAAGAAGAACTACAGGTAACAGGGCATGAAAAAGATTTAAAATTTTCCACACCATTTAGGGTCAGGGAGCTTTCCCTGTATCTATTCATGAAAAGCCAGCAACGAAGAAACATCCAAAAGGTGTCGTTGCATATCAGTGGGAACCAATACGTATGAAAGATTTAAAAGGTATAAAGGAAGCAGTAGTCTCTTATGGCATGCACTCACCTTATGTGAAGCAATTAGTAGAATCATGGGCATGGAATAACAAGGTAACCCCTAAGGATTGGGATCAATTAATATCAGCTGTCCTTGAAAGCGCCTCTCAAATAGAATGGAGGGCTTTATGGAGAGAGGAAGCAAAAGCTCTTGAACTTCAGGGCTTAAAGAAAGGGTATAAAGCTCCCCAAGATAAAATTCTTGGTGAGGGTCTCTATGCTGACCCAGAAACCCAAGCTGCCTATGATGAACACATCTTGTCTCTATGCAGTACAGCAGCTTTGAATGCTTGGGATAAGGTTCATGAATTAGGAGAGAGGATAGAACCCTATACCAAGATAAAGCAAGGACCTAGAGAACGTTTTAGTATCTTTCTAGAAAGATTATCTAGGGCAGTACAATTAGAGATAGCAGACATAGATGCTAGGCGAATACTCATAGAATCTTTAGCTTATACGAATGCGAATCCTCAATGCAAACAGGTGCTTTGGCCTTTAAAAATGCGATCAGCACCCTTGGATGAATGGGTCCTATATACAGGCAACATTGAGTATAATGACAATAAGACTGAAGCATGGATAGGAGAAGCCATATCTAAAGGTCAGAGAAGATATCAAGATAACAGAGTTCCTTACTATGGTGACTTAGAAGCTTGGGTAGGAGAAGCCATCCCCAAAGGTTTGAAAAGATATCATAATGTCAGATGTTATAACTGTGGTAAGATAGGACATCTAAAAAGAAATTGTAGGCAAAGCTTCCCTAGAAGTAACACTCCCAGGAATGAATCAAACAGAAGGCCTCAGCCTCCTGGGTTATGTAGAAGGTGTGGCAAAGGCAGACACTGGACAAATGAGTGTAGATCGACCAGAGACAAGCAAGGAAACCCTTTACCATCGGGAAACTCCTTGGGGGCCTCGAAGGCCCCCACGTCACAGGTGGTTCGAACATTCCCAGTCACAGTGGAAGACAATCTCCCACAGGACAATTAGAAAATTCTGTGCCTATTATAAAAACTCATACTGCTCTGGATGACGAACTAGTGACGGAAGTTGAATCAAACATGACAGAAGGAAATGAAAAACGTATATTTTGGCAAACTGCTATAAATAGTCATAGGCCTAGATTGATAGTTAAGATGAATAATAGACTGTTTGAGGGTCTGGTGGACACAGGAGCTGATGTAACTATCATATCTAATAAATCTTGGCCTCAAAGATGGCCCCTGCATGAGGTAAATGTTCAATTCTTAGGGATTGGAACCCTGGCTCAGGTAAAACAAAGCACGAGATGGATTGACTGTATAGGACCAGAAGGACAGAGAGGGAGGTTGAGACCATATGTGGCTGATGTAGTGATAAGTTGTAAGTTATTTGATCTATTACAGCAATGGAATACACAGATTAACATTCCTCCTGTATTAGATAGGAACTATAGGCGACCTCATGATTGTGGAAAGAATACTGTTAAGTACTATACAAGACAGAGACCAAATATCCAGGCAGTACAAACAAAATACAAATGCTGAACAAACAGAGGAACCAAAGCCTACCTTTAAAATAGCTAGCAAGAGAGGGAACCTGTCTGGGTAGGACAATGGCTATGACCTCTAAGAAGTTAGAAGCTTTAGAAAGCCTGGTTCAGGAACAGCTAAATGCTGGACATATTGAGGGAATCAACCAGCCCTGCAATTCTTCTGTTTTGATCAAAGCGAAATCTGGTAAATGGAGAATGCTTACAGACCTAAGGAGCCATCAATAATAGTTATCCAGCCAATGGGCTCTCTACAGCCTGGGAATGCCCTTGCCTTCTGTGATACCCAAAGAATGGCTATATAGTTATTGATTTAAGGATTGCTTCTTCACTATACCTTTACAAGAACAAGACAAAGAAATTTGCCTTCGGTACCTAATTATAATAGTTCTCAACCGGTGAAGAGATATCAATGGAGTTTTGCCACAGGGAATGCTAAATAGCACCTCTGTGCCAATATTTCATTACAAAAACAGGTAAAAATAATTAAGTAAACAGTTTTCCCCAATCCATAATCTATCATTACATGGATGATATATTGTTAGCTGCCTCTGAGGAAAATATTAGAAAAATGAGAAAGTAAAGGAAGTTTTACCTCGCTGGGGATTACAAATTGCACCTGAAAAAATACAAAAAGGAGAGTCTATCAACTACTTAGGATATAAAATAGGTCTACAGAAAATTAGACCACAAAAAGTACAGATCAGAAGAGATCGCTACCAGACTCTTAATGATCTTCAAAAATTACTAGGAGAGATTTCTCAACTGCAAACCATAATTGGAGTAGAAGGGCATGATTTGAAAAACTTGAAAATGGCCCTAAAAGAGAGATAAGGACTTGAATAGTCCACGAATACTATCAGCTGAAGCTGAGAAGGAATTAGAATGGGTAGAAAAGAGGATACTAGAAGCACATGTGGACCGTGTGGATCCAAACCTAGACTGTATTCTGGTTATATTACCATCTAGAGAATATCCTTCAGGGATTTTGATGCAGAGAGAAGATATCATATTAGAATGGATATTCCTACCACATAAACAGAATAAAAAACTGAAAACATATATAGAAAAGATCTCTGACTTGATTATAAAAGGTAAATTAAGACTTCGTCAGCTAATAGGAAGGGACCCAGCAGAAATTATAGTACCTTTAACTAATGAGGAAATTTCTTCCTTATGGAAAGATAACGAATATTGGCAGAGAGCTTGCAGTAACTTTTGGGAACAATTAGCAACAACTATCCCAAAACTGAGAGAATCAAATTCATAAAGAAAACGATTTGGATTCTTCCACCTATTTCTGGAGTTCATACATTCTACACTGATGCAAATAAATCAGGTAAGGCAGGATATAAATCAGGAAATATTAGCAAAGTGGTTCAAAGCCCTTACAATTCTGTACAAAAGGCAGAATTGTATGCCATTCTCATGGTACTTATGGATTTTAAAGAACCCCTCAATATAGTTACTGACTCTCAATACGCAGAGAGAGTCGTTTTACACATTGAGACTGCAGAATTTATTCCTGACAATACAGAATTAACTTCATTGTTTATACAGTTACAAGATACTATCAGAAAGAGGACTCATCCTATATATATAACACACATCAGATCCCATACGGGTCTGCCAGGTCCTCTAGCACAAGGCAATGATGAAATTGATCGTTTATTGATAGGAAGTGTGCTAGAAGCCTCAGAGTTTCATAAGAAACACCACGTGAACAGCAAAGGTTTAAAAAGGATTTTTCTATCACTTGGGAACAAGCCAAGGAAATAGTAAGGAAATGTCCTACTTGCTCATTCTATAACCAAACTCCTTTACCACCAGGCAGTAACCCTAAAGGTATAAATAGGAATGAAATATGGCAAATGGATGTGTTTCATTTTGCAGAATTTGGAAAATTAAAATATGTACATCACACTATAGATACATTTTCAGGGTTTCAGTGGGCTACTGCTCTGAGCTCTGAAAAGGCTGATTCTGTTATAACGCACCTTTTAGAGGTAATGGCCATTATGGGCATACCTGCACAAATAAAAACTGACAATGCTCCAGCATATGTCTCCAGCAAATTGAAACAGTTTTTTGAGTATTACAAGATAAAGCACATAACTGGTATACCACACAATCCTACAGGACAAGCAGTGGTTGAGAGATCCAATCGTACTTTAAAAGAAATGCTCCATAAACAGGCAGGAGGAACCAAAACACCCAAACACAGATTACATAATGCTTTATTAACATTAAACTTTCTTAATGCTGATGAAAAAGGAAAAACAGCTGCAGAAAGACACTGGACAATAGAAAAAACTTCTGAACTAAATCAGCCAGTGTATTTCAAGGATGTACTGACCTCAGAATGGAAAGCAGGATATGTGTTACGTTGGGGTAGGGGTTTTGCATTTGTATCTACAGGAGAAGAAAAACTATGGATACCATCTAAGTTAATCAAGATCCGAGTTGAACAAGAGAAACATCTTAATGAAGAGAAATGACAAGTCATCCAACAAACTAGGTCCTATGAGGTGTGCGGAGGCCTCTCAAAGGTAGGGGAAGTGTTCTGTTCTTGTTTTTACAGGAAAACAGAGAAAACCTATCATCAAACAGCCAAAAGACACTGAACATGTAGGTGCCTACAGAAGAGAAGACAGCTCTTCAGAAACAATCACTTAAGGAAGCAGAATCTGATATATGGTAAAAAAAAATATTTAATTGTAGTAAACTATTTCTATATAGAAATCTATTTCTCTCTACTATCTAGTATTCCTGAAGTCCCAAATTTTGTAAACCAATGCTGGCTTTGGAGTTGGATTTGGCTTTCCTTCTCTAAATTCAAGCATGTTGTTAAGATTAAATTCATGGTTTCTGCCTTAAATCAAGAAGCCAATTGGTGTAAGGCAGAAGAAACAAAATCTGGGGACTCATATCTTATGCAATTTTCTCTCTGAAATCCTAATTTTCTCACATACTTTTAATGCTTATTGTTGTCTTTCCCTAATGCATACCTTAAAACTTGAAAATTTTACTTTAATATTGATGTGTAACTTTTCCACAAGGAATAATAACGATTCCTAACAGCAGTCTTTGAACTTTCCGGAAAGAAGATGGGGCCCCACATCATCATTTCCACTTGACTCAACCTGATGCATCGGAACTACAAACATCACCCTAAAACCGGTTTGAGACTGTTTTGCTCGAGACAACTCATGACTAGCTAGCTGTAATGGTGCACCTTTTTATTACACCCTGGCCAGTTTCAAATAGAACTACAGTCAAGAATTTTCTGCCACACAGTGACTAACTACATATGTCACAGCCAGTTCTGTTGAGAAATTTGGTTGCTAAAAATTTTCTTCCTACAGGATCCATTGGAGCAATCATCGTCCCATTTCAGCAGGAAGTAATCTTAATATGACTACGCCCCTTTCCCTACCCTTGGAATTTTGGGATAATAGTCATCGTCTTTGGGTTGGTTTTAGTTATTTGGGATTGGGTGATGC
Source organism: Phodopus roborovskii (assembly GCF_943737965.1). NCBI lineage: Eukaryota > Metazoa > Chordata > Mammalia > Rodentia > Cricetidae > Phodopus > Phodopus roborovskii. The sequence continues at coordinate 927 of NW_026126916.1, read as the reverse complement.
TTACACTCGGGTTTATCTTTTAGACAGGAATAGGGAATGGTGGGTAAAGGTATGGTTTAGATGGGATATAAGTAGATTAGCCTATTAGAATTTGAGTATGAATGAGATAGTATTTTACAGCTTACATTGTTATGTATTCCTATGTGGTAAGCTATGTAAAATTAAGTTTATATTTTGTTATATTGTGTTAAATGTTTCCACTTATAATATTTATGCACATTATTTTTTACCATATTCTATGTATGTATACTTTTCTTGTATTCAAGACATTTTGTATATTGATACAATTTGGGATATTTATCTTGCTGCCCTTTATAGTTCTACCTCTTGTCTTGACACTTATACTCTACCTCTATTTTAGGGATTTACATGTAGGTATATGTAAATAGTTATATTGTTTAAGTATTTGTTCCTGCTTTACTCAGGAAAGTTTTAATCAGTCTTTTTAGCTAAGTTCCTGAGTATTACAGATTATCTTCACTCACATTTCCTGTACCTATGAGATTAGTCAGATATAGATGCTTAATCTTCAATCACTTCATAGACATGCAGAACATGGCATTTAAATGTTTTAATATTAGTACTCCATTGACATGAGACACTGTTGCTCCTGACAGCACCGTGCACTTTCCCGAAAATATGTTGGACACTGTTGTTGCTCCTGCTGGAGTTCAATCTCGCCTCAGCTAATGGCCTGTTGGGCATAGAATTGCCCCCACCTTGACCACTGATTTGGACATGCAGTCCTATGTGCTTGCAGGAGACAAATATAGAAGACTGCTTGACCTTGCCAAGTCAGGGTAAGACAGCCATTCTATTTCCCTGCTGTTGTTGTGGTCTGTCAAGTTCTCTTGGCCTTAGCCAAATCTGGGTGTACCAACGTCGCTGTGAGACCTAGGGTGACTGTTCAGGTGGCTTGCTGTTTCC
>NW_026126915.1:0-46148 GCF_943737965.1 Phodopus roborovskii | reverse complement strand
CACATGTCCTTCTAGTCTGGCCTTTGACTTGCCAATGAGAAGTAAAATAGACCAGAAAATGTGTGAACTCCTTACATGTCTGATTATTGTGGCAACATATAAATGAAGCTGGATTTATGCAAGAATTGAGTGCATGACCCACTTTGATACTGGTGGAGTCACGGTGCAGATGTGACGAGCAGGGTGGAGAGGCTGAGATTTCCTCCTTTATCAGTGATCAAGGTGAGCAAAGTGGAATTAGATAATCATTCCTAGATAATCCATAATTGTCCCAGTGGGTAGGTTCTTGGAATCCCATGGATGAGGGAGCTATCCAAGAATCTGGATGGAAGAGAGACCGTAACGTGAATACAAATTGCTATAGTTACCATATTCAGCAAAAACAGGTCCGGGTGAACTGTTGTGGACTAGGTAACAGGACTGTTACTTTGTGGTTGTGGATGTGTCGTCTGAGCGAAAGGTTGAGAAATCCTTGTTGTGCTCTCTAAGAGGAAACCCCTAGTCTCTGGAGCACATGGCCATCAAACTATTTCCAGCTTTTCAATTTCAAAAGAAGCATAACTGCATCCTTATCCTCATACTCTTTTCTGCCCCCAAGCCCCTAGCATGATTCCTCATTATTTTCCAATTCACAGCCTGCTCCTTAAACAGGATTTAGACACAGAAAACAGTGAACATTTGAAGGTTTCATGGACTTGGCTGAAGTATTTCCCAACTATGTGGTCAGAGTTATAAGCTATGAACAGTAAGTGTGTAATAGAATGTGCACTAACCAAGGGGTGTGATTTTTAAATGAGCAGTTTTGTGCTCCAGGACGACAGAAGAATGTATACTAAAGAGCACAAACTTTCTTGACTAGGCCCTGTGTCTCCTGGGCGGGTAGTGCAGAGCTACGAGGACTGCGACATCTGAGTCATTGACTTCTGATCCCATGGTGAGGCTGCAAACCTATAGGCCAAATGTGTGGTCCAAGCCAATTTGGAACTTCTGAGAAGCTTCTTTCAAGGACTCCCTTTTCCTTCTGCTCTATCAGGATTTAAGGAAGGAACACGAAAGGTTACACCATTTAAATGTAGGAATTTTCAAAGCAGGTATGCTCAGCTGCCATTCCTGGTTTGCTAGAGACTCTCTGTAAGCCCAAATGTGGGAGGATGTGCTGCATGGCATGCCATGGTATTTGTTCAGTATGCACATGCACCAATGCAGGTTGGCTAAGTGGTGGCTGACACTGAAAGCTGAGGTTTTATTTCTTGAAGTTCTGTATATTCCATTCTACACTTTCAGGTTTGTCTTCAAAATATTTTAGAAAGTATTAAAAATGATGATGTGTATGTCTATAAGCCATACAAGATCATAATGTTTTTAAGTCTATGCTACCTCCCATAAGACATGTTACGTGAAGTTTAATTCCAGGGGACAAAATGAGTCCCTGTTCTGCAGAGATTTCTCAGATGGGTATGGTTTTGGGTAGCGAGTTAGGTCAGGGTCCTAATGTTGGGCCATCTAACATGTGGCAGGAAGCAGATTTTAAAATATTCTTCCATGTTATTTGTGGAATGGGCATCAGTGGGGATGGGTTTTTCTGAAACAAGAAAGGGTCATAAAGGGCTCCAGAGCCATAGCAGAAGATGAGCTCTTTTGCATAGAGAGCTCTAGAGCAGGGACCTCCTGTCTTTGGAATAGATATCCATAGCTGCAGGGTCAAAAGTGTTGAATGGTTACTTTGGGTTGATTTAATTGGGGTGTTGAAGTCTGATTATTTAATCTCTGTACACATGGTTTCATAGGTATTTGGATAACATTGATCAAGATCACACTTTTCCTAGCAAACTTTCTTTTGTACTTTATATTAATAGTTGATGATATTTGTTCTTTGTTCTTGGCTTATTCTCTCTATTTCTTTTATTCTTTTACAAATATTGTTCGTATTTTGATTGTTGTAACTTTGTGGTAAGTATAAAAGTCATATTATGTCAGTTTTTGTACTGTGTTTTCATAATTACATTGAGCATCCTGTGTATTTTCAAAGAAAAATGTTAATCTGCCTTTGTAATAAGCATTTTGTTATAAATTGTTGTTCATCGTAATTGGATTGTATTCATTTCATGTTGCAAACTTACCCTGTATAGGATCTTAATTCTGATGCTTCATATTCCCAAAGACCATTATTTAGTTCTTTATTTATTTTGGTTTTATTGTTAATCTGTGGAAGAGTGTTGGCTCATCAGATAAAATATTTGTGTATCTTGGCAGGGACTCAGCATATATTTTTTGGGATGACCAAAGGTCAGATACTAACACTCAACTTCAAATAATTATCTACATCCCATAACCTGTATATTCCTACAAACCATTTTCTCTCATGCTCAAACACACAAAAATGTAGCAACAAGCTTTATAAATTGATAAAGATTTATGCCACTCAAATTCTATTACCATCAATTCTAGTCTTGTACACCATGGTTTCAGCTTTGACTCACTACACTGCAAATTTAGCAAGCTAATTCTAGTTAGTCTTAATAGTCAAAATATGGACTCAGATGTGTGGTTAATGATGAACGATCAGAGAAGCAGAGCAGTGATCCCCTAGTTCTTACTTCTACTCTATCTTCAGACCAAAGGGTCTGGCGATTTTGATTCTAGGAGTCTTCCATTAGAACACAATGAGCTTCTGTCTTCTTCACCCTTATATTTCTCTCTCCTCCCAGCCATATCTACCTCCCAAGTACAGGAATAAAGGAATGAGCCATGACCTGTCTCTCTTTCTCTTTAGACTGGATAAATCCAGTGTATCCTGGGGTGGCCATAAAATTATATAGATCCCACTGATCCAAACTTCTTTGATTAAAGGTGTGCTCCTCCATGGCCTGTCCTCTATGGCTAACTACTGCCTAGCTACACACTCTGTTCTTAAAGCAAGGTTTTTTGATAGATTTATTTATTTTTTGTTTGTTTGGTGTTGTTTTGAGACAGGGTTTCTCTGTGTACATTTGGAACTCTACCGAAGACACAGAGATTCACCAGCCTCTGCCTCTCAAGAACTGGAAGTTAAGGCATGTGCCACCACCATCTGGCAGGCTTCATTTGCTAAAGCACAAACAAAATACAACAACACTTGGAGGAAAACTTTACAGTCTCCACAAATATAATTCCATGTGGATCCTGCTGAGTCTACCCCTTTATAGCATTGAAGCATATTTCTTTGAAATACTTGTGTATACTGAAGACCAGCTGGAAGATCCACACCCATAAACCAAACAAATACCGAATTCTTCAAATGTACATTGGTCAGCATGATTGATGTGCTATCTGGCCCCAGAGCCTACTAGACATTCCAATAAAGCCACTTTCCCTACAGACATAGAGAGATATGTTCTACAAATCCTGCTCCTAACGGAAAACATTGAGTAATGCAGCTGTTCCTCACCTTCCTACTGAGGAACCTGTGCTGGTTCACCATGGTACTATAGATAAAGACATTTTTCTCAGCCACCTCTTTTGAGTATTCAGCTTATCATGCAGATGACACTTGTTATTATTATTCACTTCTCAAAATTTGACTCTAATTTCAGGAATAACACTCAATATAATTGATAGCCTCCACAACTCTGTCAGGAAGAAGTTGTATATCATCTTTTGGTTTTGTAATATTCTTATGCCTTTCTCTCATGGTTTTCTGAGGGACCTGTAACAACCAGGTAAGGGAGTCCCTCAAGGTCTCATGACCTCAGCCAGATGGCACAGAACAAACATCACTTGTGTCTAAAATTTCCTATATTTTAATATTCTAGGGAGTCTTCCATCTGTTTAATAAGAGAATCATTTCAGTCAGCATTGTACAATGGTCTGAGCAGCTCTGCACATTATGTGGAGGAAGAAAGAGAGATTGAGTCTGTGCATGCAGGAAGAGAGCTGGACCGTTTAATGGTGACATGAGGACGACATTGAAATTTGTGTCTGACTATGCAGTGGTGGCTGTCGTCTTTGATTCCAGCTCTCAGGAAGTAGAGAAAAGTAGATTTCTGTGAGTTTGAAGATAGTCTGGTCTACAGAGTATGTTCCAGAACAGCAGGGTCACACAGGGAAACTGTGTATCAAACACCAAAAGAAATGAATGAATGAATTAATTAATTAATTAATATTGAACAAGTAATGAGAAAAATCTACTAGAATGTAACAAAAACAAGATTAATAATAATAATTAGGAAGGAATTGACCAGCACAGTTTACTGAGTGAGTTCTTGCACATCAGGGACCAACAGGGAAATTCTCAAAAAAAAAATCAAAAAACAAAACAAAACAAACAAATAAGTTCCTGTTTGTGCAGCTCTCTGAAATGTCTAGGTCTAGCCAGGGCCAAAGGAGGTTCGGGGCTTGCTGTGTCTATAAGAACACTCTTCCCTTGAGAAAGAGCTCTTGTCACTCAAGCCTCACTAGACAACCAGGGACACTAAGCCAACCTGCCAGTTTCAGGTCTTGAAGGAGACTTCCTGGAGCCATGCTGCAAGCTTGGTTTTATATCAGAACAGGTGCCAGAGGACTGATTACTGCTCTGTGAGTGCTGCTGTGGGGAATTGGAAGGAGAGCATGGATAAGCACAGAACATGAGGTATGGTAAGCAAGGGGCTGGGGAGGGTGGGGTGGGTAGTCATGAAAGTCGGTTTGGCAGGCCCTCCAGGAGGAGGCTAGACTGGAGTATGCTGCCACATTCAGTGTTCTGCTAGGCCATTATGGTCCTAGCAGCTTCCCTGACCAGGGTATTGCCTATGAATACTTCTCCATGTGGGCTGCCTGAGGAAAGGAATTCAATCAGGTAACATTGTGAATAATCTTCTTTGTAGTCAGCTCCATTATGGTTTTGGTGCACAGGGATGGCTATTTATAAAGAAGGAGAGGTTCACTTAGTTCAGTGCCTTCCAAAGTTCTGCTCTTCACATGTAACATTTAGGGGTCACATCCATTCAGAGTTATCATGTTCTTTTTGCCATCAAAATAATTTTTCTTCTGTTGTTAAAAAATAAATATAAAGATATTATTTTACATATCGATCCCAGTTCCCTCTCCCTCCCATCCTCCTATTTCCCCCAGGGACCTCCCCATCCCATGGGCCATGCATTCCTCTGGGAGGCTGAGGTCTTTAGGAGGGATCATAAAAATCTGTCAAGTCAGTTGAGTTTTGGCCCAGGCCCTCCCCCTTGTCTCTAGGCTAAGGGAGTATCCACATTTGGAGTTAACTTTGTGCATGTTCTAAATGGCATTCTTTTTCTTCATTTCTCTGTGTAGCTTTGCAGCATGATCTAGAATTTTCTATGTGGAGCAAGCTAGACCCAATCTCAGGGAAAACTTCTTGCCTCTGTTTCTGAATTGCTAGGTTAAAGCAAAGGGAAAATACAAATATCTGTATATGGCATTCTTGTGTTGGATTACATTCTACCACTGAGCTGTGACATAGAGGAGGAGAATTGTTTCTATAAAGGATTTACCAATATTTGGGAGATAGGGAGTTGCAAAAAACTTATTTAGCTGAGATATTGCTACCCCCAAATTTAAAAAAAAAATAGAAAAAGTTAAGTTGTGTGCTAACCAGGCATGTTACAGAATAGGATGATATAATATACACTTGTTCCCCAGGATACTCCAAATATTTGGATCCAATCCATGTCAATTAGCAAAGCAATGATTTACAAACCCCCAAGGCCCACCTCCATACCATTGATTATGTCTTTTACAAGCTTTACAAGGGTTTATTACAGGGTTCCAATGAACATTAGGTGCTGGTGTGCCATAAACATCCAGTTTTCTTCTAGATAAAATCATGGCTCTGTCATATGGGCAAGATGAGCCCAGGTGACAACTGTTTGAAAAGAAAACAGTGATGTGTTGAGGGCTAGACAAAGCAAGCAAGACTTTCTCTTTGGTCTTCACTCATGGAGAATGAACAGAGTTCCTTCTGAAACCCAGGGCCAATAACACCCAAGGTTTATATAATTATGATGTTTCCATCAGGTCCTGAGCTATCGAGAATAAAGTAGAACTCCACCTTTAACACAAGGAAGATTCTTGGGAGAAAATTCAATTGTCTTGGGCCAGTGTCTTGTTGAGGGGTTGCTTCAGACTCTGAGAAGACAACTATCCCCACCACATGGAGCTGTGTTTATTAGACCCATGGCTACTGTGGACTTAGTTGGTGATGTTTTTGGAGATCCCTGTGTTCCCCTTGTACTGCACTTTTTGAGTATCCTTATCCTGAGTTTGTCCCATTGAATGGTAACTCCCACTGACTTCCTAGAGTCTCAAATTTCCTTCCGTTTCCTCATGGAAGTAGTATACAAGAAGCTATTCCTTATAAGAAATGTACCTAGAATATGGTATGGCTTAAGCAATACCTCCCTACCTTACCTTTCATCTTTTCTTTTTCTGCCTTCCGTTCTTTTCTCATCTTCTGACACTTCTCCCTCATGACTTGCCAGTAAAATGTGACCTGCTGTTTCATGTTACTCCTGTACTATGAAATACTTATGGTGTTATCTTTTCTCTTGAATGCTTATATTGCCTTACTGGCATAACTTGCAATATCCTGTCACTAGTCAGACATTGAAAGTACTTAAAGAAGGCAACATATGTTGAATGCAAAATTTGTTTTAGGGCGAGATTGTGGTGGTTCACGCCTTTAATCCCAGCATTCAGGAGGCACAGGAAAGTTGATCTGTGAGATCAAGGCCAGCAACGTCTAGCAAGATATTCCTAAAACAACTAAGGCTTTTTGTTGCAAAGAGAATCTCTGTCTCAAAAAAAAATCCCAACAATAACAACAAAAGTAACCATCTGTTGTAGGTTCTTTCCTCTTTGCTCATTAGCCAGAAATGAACGCAATTTGTCATTGCACACATATTTCTTTATTTATTTCTTATGTCTGTGGGTAATGTCCTTCTGTCCTCTTGATTACTCCTTCTTACACTAAGTGACTGTATGTCCTCAGTCGGTTTTGGGACCAAGCTTCTTAAAAAATTATTTGTGGATACCAATTATATTTACGGATATATTTAAAAAACAGAACACATTAATTTGTAACACTGTTCATTAAATTAAAATATAATTCTCTGAATCATAGCAGGAGATTACCCCATACGTATAGAAAGCTCTAGACTGTGGGGTGTCTCTATTAGTAACAAGTATCAATAGCTGGAATGTCAGAAACCGAACAGTGTAAATATCCTTTTGAGTTTTGTATGAGTCTATGTATTTAAGTTCTGAACACATAGAATCATGGGTAGCTGAGTAACATTGCTCAAGATCTAAGTTTATCTGGATGAGTTTCCCTTGTATTTTTTAGAGTAAAGTTGGCAGTATTTACCTCTTATTGTTCTTTTCTTTTCACTTCCTCTCTTTGTTCTTTCCCAAATATTGTACACCTCTCAATCACTGCATGTTTATATTAGGTATAGAAGCCATGCTGTGTCAATATATGTACTATGTTTTTCATAATCCTCCAGATATTCTAACTGTTTCCCATTTTCCTGAATCTTTCAATCAGATATAATTTCCTTATAAAGTGTTAGGAATATAATTTCACTGTATTAATTTATGTTGCAAATTTATCTCATACAGAATATAAATATTAACTCACCAAGTTCTCATTGATCATTACTTTTCTATTCATGTACTCTCTTTTATTCTTATTGTTTTCAATTTGGAAATAGCATTTATATTTCTACAGCCAATGGGTCTTGGATGGTGGCACAGCACATGTTCTACTTGAGATGACCTGAGTTCCTTTAAAGAAACCTAAAATTCTAGACTCAATACAACCTCACCTCCAGATGCAGTGTTTCTGACAACCTCTATATGGTATGTAATAAGTACCCACATAGAAACATCTCTCACACACAATCAGACCATAGCTAAAGGAATGAATTTGTTTTCAATCTTTGTTAATAAAAAACATGTTTAAAACCTGTCACCTTTAGTGTGGTTCTAATAATATTGTTTTAATTTTTAATTCTTTCAGCTTTTATTTTCAATTTTTTACCATACACTCCCTTCTTCCCCATCTTCTTCTCCATTTCCACCCTTCCTTCCTTCCTCCCTTTAGTAGTCCAAGAGAGGGTAAATGCCCTCATTCAGGACTCACCAAAGTCGGCATACAAAGCAGAAGAAGGGCCCAAATCCTCTATTTTTATCAAGACTGAGTAAAGTATCTCACTGTAAGTCTGAATTTAAATTTAGTTTAAGCAACTGGGCGGGATGGATGATGGACTTTCACTTTTCAGGGCCCCCTAACAGTCAAGTCACCTAAGTGTGTTTACCACTACAAGAGGGTCGGATTTGTTGACATGAAGGTCCTCGATTGTAAGTCAATATTCTTGCAGGTTCCACTAGTGAAAGAAGATGTGTTGTGGCATTTGGGAGTGGCCTTCTCCCTGTTAGAAAAGATCACATCATTGTAGGATCAGACGCGAGTTTCTTATTCGCAGAATACTGCCCAGTGTTTCAGACAACTCCTCAGCTGCCTCTGAGTCATATTTATGGACCTGTGTTTCAAGGACTGCAGCAGCACATATTCTTTAACATCCCTGCTGCCATGATAAGGTCAACAGGCAGCTTGCATTCTATTCCTGACACCTCTTTTCTTTGTAGAGTTGGCTCTGGTCCATAGTGTCTCTTAACAGCAATGAAAACCTAACAAAGACAGATGTTGTTTTTCAAAATTCTTCAGTATTTCTGTGATAGGCTGTTCTTATTGTACAATTTATTTCTGACGTATTCTCAGTAGTGTTGTTCTTGTAAGCAAGACACTTCCTTTATGTCTGTTTATAAGGATTTCTTTCTCAGGCTATATGCTAATTAAAGGGCCAAGAAATGTTGCATGTGAACCTCATATTCAGTTTCCTTCTAAATGGTTCATGTGAATGCATTATCAATTATTCCATAATATGAAATAAGATCTGCAGAAGCTCAAGACTTACATGAAGTATATTGTCAAAATTATTTATAATATTTACGTGTGAGTATCATATTTCTTTGTCAAACATGTTTAACGTTATTGTAGGATGCAGTGACCTATGGCAGTGTGTACATGTTTTCCTCAGGAAGAGTGGGCTTTGTTAAATCCTTCTCAAATGTCTCTACAAGAGAATGTGATGCTGGACACGTCAGGAACCTCACTGAGTAGGTAAGATTAAATTTCCTTTTAATGTTTTAAATAAGGGATGAAATATTTCTTGAACATTATTTTTATTATTCTGTAATTTTGATTGAGAAGAAACTTGGTTGGACAGGGCATGGTTCACAGGTTCATTAAGTTATTAATTTAAAGTTTTGTACAATTTACAATAACCACATTGTATATTTTCTGTTATTCAGGCTACATTTGGGATGACCATAACATGAAGATCATTGTCCAAATTCTAGAAGACATAGAAAGGTAAATTTTCACATATGAATTGTGCAAATTTTGGCTCTGAAGATATTTTAATGTATTCTGGAAATTTTATTGGAAGAATTTTAAAAAAAATTACAAAAAATTAAGAAAGTCAAAGTTGAAAAAGGTGCAGCTTAAAGTATAGTGATGGTTCTCATTTTCTAACAAATTACTTTCTTCCTCAGTGGGCAAGGTAGCTTCTTCTGTGTTTGAAGTATTCATGTAAAAGAAAGAAACAATGCCTTCACAGATACCACCATTTGAATTATAGCACCTGGAGATCTATGATATAGATATGCCAGTTTGTTGAGTTTAATAATATTCAGATATTTTAAACAATATATTTCTTGTATAGGTGATAATTATATGTCCAAGACTTTCTAAGAAAAATGTGTATAGTTAATCAGGCATTACTTATATATTTGTGACTTTGCTATGTATATAGAAAGGGTCAGTTCATGAGTACCAAGAAGGTTTTTGTGGAGAAACATTAATCCCTGACACACATGTCTGTGAGCAAAAGAAAATCAAATTGCATGAGTGCAAAGTGGAAACCTTTTCTTTGTTATTCTTACTTTAATAAGTATATCATATGTTGAGTTAGGTAGTTGTGACCCATGCCCTTAATTCCAGCATTAATGACGAAGAACAAGGTGGATCTCTTAAGTTTCTGATCAGCCTGACCTACAAAGTGAGTTCGAGGCTAGCCGGGTCTACACAGAGATATTCTGTATCAGAAAACCTAGGGAAAAATAAAAACTATATGATACTCTAAATGCAAGCCATGTGAATTTAGAATGTGGACAGAAGCAACATACATCTCTCTCTTAGGACATTGAGAAGAAAGGAAAGATGATTACTAGCCCCCACTTTGAGGATATTTGTTGAGTGTGAAAGAAGTTTAAAATTTATCAGTATTCCAACATCATCTGAAAGATATGAACAAACTCACACTGAAGTAAATCCCAATGAACATTGGAATGGGTGAATGCTTCCATTTTTACTGGTATATTTGGCCAATGAAGTATAATTTATACTGTGGAAAAACTGATAAATGCAATAAGTATGGAAAAGCTCTGAGTTGTTTTCAGTCTTTTCAATTATGTGAGAATTCTCATGTAAATAAATGCCATAAATGAGGCCCGTGAAATAAAAGCTCTGAATCACAAGTATCTTCAAAGAAAACAAAACAACACCTCATGAGGGAAGCATTATAAATGTAAAACTTAAGATCGGATTCTTGTTCACAATTGGCCAAGTTATAAATTTATTTTATAAATATACTGTTTCTTTAGTATCATGCATGTGGTAAAGTTTTACATGTGCTAATTATCTTTGCTGGAATGCAAGAAGCCATAAGGTTTTGAATCCTGTGAATATACGCAATGAATGTGTAAAAAACTTTTTATGTTACAGGCATCTTCAAAGGCTTGAAAAATTTCATACTGGAGAGATACCATATAGATGTCTTCAGTATGGTGAAGTCTCTGAATGCCACAGTTTCCTCCAACTCTGTGAAAGAACTCAAATGGTGAGAAAACCTATGAATGTAGTCAATGTGGTAAATTATTTGCAAGACATACTATGCTTAAAAGACATATTAGAACACATACTGGACAGAAAACACAAGACTGTAATCAATGTGGTAAAGTCTTTTCCCTATGCAATAATCTCAAAAAACATAAAAGAACACATACTGGAGAGAAGCTGTATGAATGTAATCAATGTGGTAAAGCATTTGCAAGTAATGGTCAGCTTAAAATACATATAAGAACACATACTGGAGAGAAACCCTATGCATGCAATCAATGTGGTAAAGCTTTTCACAAAACAGCACTCTGGTGTGTCATAAAAGAACCCATACTGGAGAGAAACCCTATGAATGTAATCAGTAGTAAAGCTTTCACAACATGGGTGGCAAAAGTCATATATTAACACATACTGGAGAGAAACCCTATGAATGTAATCAATGTGGTAAAGCATTTGCAAGTAATTGTCAGCTTAAAAGACATATAAGAACATACTGGAGAGAAGCCTATGCATGCAATCAATGTGGTAAAGCTTTTCACAAAAACAGCACTCTGGTGTGTCATAAAAAGAACCCATACTGGAGAAAACCCTATGAATGTAATCAATGTGATAAAAAGCTTTCACAACACATGGGTGGCTTAAAAGTCATATATTAACACATACTGGAGAGAAACCCTATGAATGTAATCAATGTGGTAAAGCATTTGCAAGTAATTGTCAGCAAAATACATATAAGAACACATACTGGAGAGAAACCCTATGCATGCAATCAATGTGGTAAAGCTTTTCACAAAACAGCACTCTGGTGTGTCATAAAAGAACCCATACTGGAGAGAAACCCTATGAATGTAATCAATGTAGTAAAGCTTTCACAACACATGGGTGGCTTAAAAGTCATATATTAACACATACTGGACAGAAACCCTATGAGTGTAATCAATGTGGTAAAGCATTTACAAGTAATGGTCAGCTTAAAATACATATAAGAGCACATACTGGAGAGAAACCCTATGCATGTAATCAATGTGGTAAAGCTTTTTCACAAAACAGCACTCTGGTGTGTCATAAAAGAACCCATACTGGAGAGAAACCCTATGAATGTAATCTATGTAGTAAAGCTTTCACAACACATGGGTGGCTTAAAAGTCATATATTAACACATACTGGAGAGAAACCCTATGAGTGTAATCAATGTGGTAAAGCATTTGCAAGTAATTGTCAGCTTAAAAGACATATAAGAACACATACTGGACAGAAACCCTATGAAAGTAATGAATGTGGTAAAGCATTTGGAAGAAATAGTCAGCTTAAAACACATATAAGAACACATACTGGAAAGCCCTATGTATGTAATCAATGATGTAAAGCATTTGGAAGGAATGCTCAGCTTAAAATACATATAAGAACACATACTGGAGAAAAACACTATGTATGTAATCGATGTGGTAAAGCTTTTTCACATCACAGCACTCTAGTATGTCATAAATGAACACATACTGGAGAAAACCTATTATGTAATCAATGTGGTAGATCATATTCCCGTGTCAGTACTCTCTAGTTTCATCATAGAACACATCGTGGGCAGAAACCCTATGGATGTAAGCAATGTGGTAAATCTTTTACATGACACAGCCATCTGGTACATCATAAAAGAACACATACTGTAGAGAGACCCTATGATTATAATCAAAGTAGTAAAATTTTTGCAACACATGTGCTTAAAAGTCCTACAAGAACACATACTGGAGAGAAGCCTTATGAATGCCATCAGTATGGTAAAGCATTTGCACATCCCAGCCATCTCTTAAGTCATAAGAAATGCATACTTGAAAGACACTGAATGTATCCCATGTGGTGTATCCTTTCTATGTATCATTAGTCTTTATAATCACACACAAAATAATCATAGTGTATGGAAACCCTGTACATGTAATCATTGTGGTAAAGTTGTGCACTTTACTTATTGCAATAATCTTTGTGGTCCAAAGCTCTTATAGAAAGGAATCTTACTAGAAAGGATGTTGTATGATCATCAGCCAACACACATTGAGTTACATAGGATTCTGGAAAGAACAATATTGGAAAAGTTTGAACAGTCAGTTCAAGCATTGCAATATCTCTGTTTTGCTCTTAAAAGCAAAGTCACGTGGACAAAAGCCCTAGGAATTCACTGATAAGGGAACCCTGTTTCATTGTAATACTTGTCTTTATTTAAACAAAAACCTCATTCAGATTGATTGACTTCCATAGCCCAATCCTTCATGCTTGCTTTCTTTTACATGAAGCAAATCATGTTGTAGGAAAACTTTGAAGACTTTAAGACCATAAACATGTGGGTTACACAAATGAGTCCTCTTAAGAGAAAATATTCGCACTTTGAAATCTGTTCAGAGATTCCATTTAATTTTAATTATGTGATGTCAGTGTGTGAGTTTCTGTCTGTTCATGGTTTTTTAAAAGCAGGTTATACCCTTAGTATTCCTGTAGGAGGAACTACAGTATGTTCTCAGAAAACTGATATAGGTCAAGCAATGAACTTTTCATAATTTTGTTCATCTGTATTTCTTACCTGTATATATTTAAATCCTTTTTTATCATCTTGATATAAGGTAATAGGGAAGCAATCTTGGAAGAAAACCCACATCATCGTATAATTTTACATCGAACATGTGGAAGGCGTCACACTTGACTTTATTCTTAATAGTGAAATTGATTCATATAGAGATGGTGTGTTACTGGAGTTCAATAGAAGATGAAGACAAATGATAAATGAGTTTATTATTTGGGAATAACATAAACAGATGACGTTAAAGAACTGTAGAGTTGATCCTGCTCCAGAGATGCAGTCCCTGCCTTTCTGATTTGATCTGCAACATGGGAGAGAAAGTGAGAGACAGAGAGATGGAAAGAGGAGTGAAAATTGAGGGAGGGGGATTAAAATTTACAGACAGATTGGGAATGAGTGAGAGGTCCACCCCAGTGTTCTCCATCTTCTCTTCATGTACACACAACCAAAGGCACTGCGCAAAATAACTTTTAACTGTATGAGATGATCTTGAAAGACAAAAATTAATGTTAAACCTGGAAGCCAATATCTGTTCCTTGGAATTTGCTAACCTCTCACAAAGGCCTGAGATAACAAGAATTTCACGCTGCTCCTGCTTTCCTGTGAGTCAGCAGGTGGTGAATAGTGTCCTTAGGAAACGAAGAATTAGCTTTAACTCTGGTTTGCCAGACAAAATTAATTAAGCACCCTGAAGCCCTAAGGTCTGTTGACCCTAATAGCCGGAATATCCGGCCTCCAAGGGATGACATACTCAATGGACAAAGGGTCCCACCCCTCCTTAAGATTGTGAGTTTGCCTTTAAAACACCTGGGCCCAGGGGAGGGGGCTTCTCTCTAAGCCCTGCTCCAGAGGTGCGATTGCTCAAATGTTTCCTGTAAATTAAAGCCTCTTGTGCTGTTTTAGTAACTGGACTGGACATTGAGTTCTTGGGGTACCGACTGAAACTGAAACATTCCTTATTCCAGGGTCTTACATTTTGGAAGTTCCACCAAGATCTGGTCAACCCCCAGACTCAATTCCATTGCCAGTTGGAGGTAAGAAAGAGCTCGCAACCTATATGTTTGATGGAGTGCCTGAGCATCTGTTATAGCGGTTTTTGGACTTCAAAGTGCTTGACTCTGTGCCGCATGACATGGCCCACCAATTTGGCTAAGTTAAAGAAAACACTTTTTGACCCTAGTTCCAGAAGCCCAGAGAGCTCCGGTGGCTCTGGTCTTCATGGGGGAAATTGGGCCCCAGATATTAGGAAGGAACCTTCCATAGAATGGAAGAGTTAAGAGACAGAGAAAGTGTATTGAAGGGACAGAGAAGGGAAGGAGAGAACAAAAGACAGTAAAGAGACAGAGAGCAGAGAAAAAGCATGAAAGAAGACAGAAAAGAATTTCACTAAAAATACCTGGCTGCAGTGGTTAAAGGAAAGTTAGGGAAATTTAAAACAGGCTAGGAAACCTGGGCAACAGGACCCCACTTGACAAGGAGGAACAGTGTGCATATTGTAAAGAAAAAGGACACTTGGCAAATGACTGTCCCAAGAAGACAAGGTATCGAAGGTCCTAGCCCTAAGAAGCGGATAAAATTAAAGGGAAACGGGGTTTGGCACCCCTCCCAAAGCCAAAGGTAATTCACTGGACTACCCAAAGAACAGTAGACCTCCGGCGTGGGCCGGGTACCCCACTGGTTCGAGGTTACATCCCACCAGCCAACTGCTTTTTCCCATTGAATGGAAGGACCCTGGACACGTGCAGAACTAGGCAGCTCATCCTGGAGCTGACTGTCCCAAGGGTTTAAAAATTCCCCTCGATGGCCAGACAAGTAGGAGAATTTCTGGGGACATCTGGGTTTTGCAGGCTGACTGAGGAAAAAATTCTCCTGGACCCCAGAGCTCCAGGAGGCATTTGATGCCATTAAAAAGGCCCAGCTGAAAGCATTGGCTCTAAGCCTTTTGATATAACTAACCTTTTACCCTTATGAGGAGATCATAAGGGGTCGCCTGGGGAGTTTTAACCAAATCCCTAGGGCCTGTGGGGACAGACCAGTTGCTTATCTGTCAAAGAAGCTTGATCCTGTAGCAAGGGGGGGCCTGTCTATCAAAAAGATATCACTGCTGACAAGTTGACTTTGGGGCATAAAGCAACAATATTAGCCCCCCATGCATTGGAGAGCATTGTCTGGCAGCCACCAACTGATGATGACTAACGCCAGCGGGACCCACCACCAAAGCCTGCTTCTCACTGAGAGACTGAAGTCTGATTGTGTTTGCTCCACCACATGTCAGCCTCATCCCACCACTCTTCAATACCTGTGGAGACTGGTGAACCAGGGACTCATGACTGCCATCAACTGTTGGTTAAAGAGTTTGGAGTTTGCAAAGATCTTAACGACATCCTGCTGGCTGGGGAGATGATGACCAGTTCACTGCCAGGATCAGTTACATTATAAAAGGTAAAGAAAGGACTGGGGCGGTGGTACTGTCGACGAAGAGAAGTCCATAAACATTAACAGGCAACAGGCTGCTTTTTCAACTGTTCATGTGCATGGGACTGTCTCAACCATGTGGCTAAAAAAAATTACTGAAGAAAATTTTTCTGAAGATTCAAAATACCTAAGGTAGTGAAATCAGACAATGGTCCAGGTTTTGTGACCCAGGTAAGCGTAAATCACTGGCAACAAGATACTGGGGATTGATTAAAATTCATTGTGCATATAAAACCAACAATTCGTGTCCAAAGTATAAATAAAACCATATAGTAGACCTTCACTGAATTGACTGTGGAGACTGGGTTACTGATCAGATAGCTCTCCTACCCTTTGTGCTTTCAGGTTTAAAAACACCCCAGAGACCGTTTGGGCTGAGCCCCTGTAAATGGCTCTGGTGAGCTCCCTCCACTGGTGGAAATTACCTCTGTACACTAGTGCTGATGTGCTGTTTTCGTAAGCCTCTGTTTGCTAGGCTTAAGGTGCTCCAGTGGGTGAGACAGTGAGCAAGAAAGCAGCCCTGAGAGACCTCCGTGGTGGGAGATGTGGATTTTCACATTACTTCCAGAGTTGGAGATCGAGATTTCATTAGATGTACTGCACAGAAACCTTAAGATTCGGAGGGAGGGAGGGAAGGAGGAAGGAAGGGAAAGGGAACTGGGATCGACTATGTATAATAATAATTACCAAAAAAATATGCTTTGACTCAAAACATTAAGTGCAAGGACAAGTTACTGGGGAAAAGGATATCTATTCTATTTTTTTTTCCACAGAAAAACTTGTAAGCTGTGGATTTCTTCCATACTAATGTGGTTCCAGTCAAGCCAGACCGCCTGAAACAGAGTACCAAATGAGCCTACATTCAAACAGCTGGAAAAAGCAGCCTTGCAGGAATACAGCCAGGATTTCAGCATCTTCTTAGAATCCCCCATGAGCCTCCCTTACAGCAGGAAGTGGTTTGGAAAGAGCGAGCCCAATTCCTAAATATTGTCTATATTGTTTGTTTTCATTTAAATGGACTTGGTTATAAAAAATAAATAATAAAAAAGACAGAAAAATGTTAAAAAGTTTGAGACTACTCTAAACTTAGTAAAGCAATGCAAGAGGTTCCTAAAAATGGCTTTTAACAGTTTACCTGCTAAGAGACTATGACTTTTCTCTAACTCAGTAAACCAAATTCTGGTACACTGACCACAGGCAGGTGAAAATTAAGTTTTTTTTTTTTTTTTGTTTTAATTTTTTTTTTTTTTTTTTTTTTTTTTTTTTTTTTATCTCATGCTTCAAAGGGAATTACTGGCATTTTATAATATGTCTGTAAATTGTGACCAAAGATATGTTCCTTGTAATTTCAGTATAAAAACCCAATACTCTAAAGTAAAAATGGCAGCAGTTGCAAAACTCCTCCAGTGTGTTTGTTTCTGTCAAGGCGAAGCCACTCCTGACATGGTCATCGAGTTTTGGTACCCATGGGGGCACATCTCCCACTCTGTAGCATGAGGTGTTATTGGCCTGGTTGCACAGGAAATCAACGCAGTACAGATCAAAAAGTTGATAATTTGTACTTTCTCTCATCAGAAAGCTTGATCATTGTTCTATAACTGTTGGAGTTTTATTCCTGAACCTCAGAAAAACCACTTAACAAACACAAAATTATAAAAAAGTATTCTTCATGGAAAGTTGAAAATTTAGAGAGGAATGGAGCTAGGAAGATTTTTGTGCTATGACCACTACTATATAGCCAGCACATCTTACTCAGTGGGCAGTTTTAAACAATCTGCATTATTCAAGAATTCAAGCTTTGTAAGACCCTCTGAATGAGGAGGTCTCTCATTTCCCTCGGTATCCCCAAGAACTCAATGTCCAGTCCAGTTTCTTCCCAACATGCAAGAGGCTTTAACGAACAGGAAACATTTTGTGCAAAGGGGCCCTCTAGCATGCAGACTAGTGAGGAAGAAGCCATCTCCTCCTCTACCCCTCCCCCGGCACAGGTGTTTTTAAAGGCAAATACCCCACTTCTTAGGGGAGGGGGTGGAATCTCTGTCCATTGAGTACAGACCCTTTTTTAGCTGGTCTCCCTAGTAGGGTCAACAGACCTTAGGGCCTCAGGGTGTGCTAATTCCTCTGTTGGGCTTACCCGAGAGGTGGTACAGTTATCCATTTGCTCTAAAGACCCCATTCAACACCTGCTGACTCACAAGAAAGGAGGGACAGTCTGAATTCTGGGTATCTCTTGTTTTTCTCAGGTCCTTGCGAGGGTAAGTTAGCAGATTCCAAGGAGCAGATATTGCCAGGGGTTAACTTTCCAGTTTAGTCTGTCCTTCATTTAAAATGGGGCATTTCTCTAACTTTTTACTTTTTTGTCTTTCACACCCTATATCTTATCTCTAGAGAGTAAAGTTCTAGTACTCTGATCTACAAAGCACCCCATCCAGAACCCGCACTTTTCCCACCCAGAGTCCTACCGCCACTGCTCCACTGGTCTGGTTGATCACTGGGACAGAGAGCGGGTCAAAAAAACACCTCCACCTCCTGAAAATTTCTTGGACCTGCTTTGAAAATACTGGACCCATCTAATCCCGCTTGAGCAACCAGAGTGCCCGCCTGCCTGATGTTTATCCGTCATTACTGAGGCTCTGCCGGGGGAGAGACCTCCTAGAGTGACTGGAACAGAGTTACAGACATTGAGCACCTCTCACAACCTGTCCCCAGGAACTCCTTTGCAAACACACGGTTCTGGGACGGTCCCCTGCACCGCTGATTGCCGGCTGCGATCTCAGGACTTCCGCCTTCCGGTTCACGAACTAAAGCTTCTGTCTGTGGCTGTCAGTGTCCCCGAAGACACAAAAGGAAAACAAGCTTCTAGTTCCACCCGGCCAAACTGACACACGATTTCCGCTTGTGAACCAAGGACGTCAGGCTTCCAGTCACTGACTTGAGCTTCGGCCTGTCACACAAAATGGTCCCCAGGAAAGGTTGCAACGAAGAGATGCACAACTTGAGTTCCACCCATGAAGTAAACACGACGGAGTGCGCTGCAGCCTGAGTTCCGCTTCCGGCATTACTTCCGCTTACGGATGGTGCAACATGCGATTCCCTGCCCACCGGGCGGCGATTAAATGGATCCGCTTTAGGCCCAGGATGGAAATTGATCGCATCGGACATTGCGGGCCCGATAGGAAACGCCTTAGGGACTGGACTTCCAGGTCCAAGTGAACAGGTCAGAAACGGCACAAGAGGCAGCAGAGAGCATATTCCCTGTCACTCATCGAGGCGGTAGGTGGGACTTCCGGGTGCGGCGAACAGGGCAGAAACAGAGATCACAACCCTAGGTCCGTGCACCCCTCTGGTTTCGCTGTTTCCCTGTTTATGCCACGGTTGGCAGCAGGGTTCCTGTTGCCGGGAAACCGGGGTGGGACTTCCGGCAACATGGTAAAGCAGGGCGGGACTTCTGCGTGGGAGCATTGACCAGGAATTAATCACTTAGAGAGGTTCCCAGGGGATGGGCGGTCACGGGAGCTGTGATGTCAGAGGAGTTACAGGCGTGAACTATAGGGGACACAGCTGTCAATCAAATACCCGTCATTCATTCATTCAGTCATTCATTCACTCATTCATTCACTCATTCATTCAGTCATTCACTCAACCACTCAGTTCGAGGTCCTACCCTCCACTTCCAGGAGTCCCTGGAGAAGGCGGGGTTTCCGGCTCCGCCCGAATATGCCCAGGAGACAGCTGAAGCTGAAGGTGCTGGAGGTGGCATCGTGGCTGCACAGGGTGAGGACGACCCCATCCCTTCTGGTCAGGTGGTAGGCCACACGCCTTCCTTTGAGGCCCCGCCCATGAGCCTGCCCCGCCCTCTGCCCTTTAGGACCTGCACCCGCCTGATGTCATTATTGGAGCCTATACCGTCCTGGTGAGTGAGGCCCTGCCCCTCACTGACCGGCCCCTGGCGTCTGGCCCCGCCCACTGTAGGCCATGGATGGTCATCCTGGAGAAGCCAAAGGACAAGGACGATGCCTACAGGATGCTGCGCAGGTGGGCGGGGCCTTAAGCGGGTAGACCCCCAAGGCATAGTGGGCGGGGCCTCTTCATGGAGCTCCAGCCTCTGCCCACCCCAGCCCTGCCCCTTGCCAACCACGCCCTGTCCCGCCTTCCCTGGCCCCGCCCAGGCTGGTGGCCAGCAGCACAGTGTCATCACCGGTGTGGCCATCTTGAGGCCACTGTGGCAGAGGCAGCTTCAGGAGCCGAGTTCCACATGCCCAGAGGCCCCAGAGGCGGAAGGGGACCCAGAAGCAGAAGTGGAATTGTCACTGTTCCACGAAGAGACCCGTGTGACATTCTCGCGGCTATCGGAGCCACTGCTCTGCCAATACGTGGAGAGCAGGGAGCCTCTGTGAGTGGGTGCGGGGTGGGGTGGGTGGGGCCAGGAAACCTGGAAGTGAGGCCTGAAAAGGAAGAGTTGTCCCGGCGGGCGTGGGTGTGGCTGAGCATGGCACCTGGTGTGACTTCGTCCCTGCCTTGCACCCAGGGACAAGGCTGGCGCCTATGGGCTTCAGGCGCGAGGGCGGTGCCCTAGCAGAGCGCGTGGAAGGGGATTTCTTCAATACCGTGGGGTTTCCACTCAACCGCTGCATGCGTGAGCTGGCTGCCATCTTCCCGGATGTGGGACCACACGTCCCTGTCAGCCAGCATCCGGCCACACCCCAATAATGAGGATTGTAGATGGAGAATGAGTATGTGAGTGACTGTCCGGGCGGGTATTCTGGTGAGAGAGTTACTGAAGGGCGGGACTTCTGGTGAGTTTGTGAAGCAGTGACCCATTTCCCATGATGCCCTTGGTGCATTGTGTTTGATTGACAGAGCAAGCTTCCCTCAAGTGCATCACTTCCCAGTGCTAGGACACAGGACATGGGGTGAGGTGTGTGGAGGCAGGGTTAGGGGACAGGCCCACCGAGGGTACACCTAAACCCGCCCCTGTGGCCCGCCCCTCCTGATGTCCCGCCTCACCATCTCCATGGGCCCTGCCCTTGCCCTCACTGGGTCCTGCATGAGCATCTTCACCATCAGATGCCTGTGATGGACATTTGACATCAGGAGCAGGGTCAGAGGAGGCCCTACCCCTGCCCGCACTCTGATTTGCATATTCAAGAGCTGCCTGGAGACTCAGAAGACATCAAGTACAGAAACTGCTGGGGTTAATTTGCATGGCCACACCTCCAAATGACCTAACCTGCATGTATTTGCAGGTCAAAGTCCCAAACAGATGGGAATACTTGCATTCATTTGCATAGCAAAAGCATGCAAAGCAGCACAAATTTGCATATTAAAGTGTATTTCCGAAACTGGGGTTTGCTCATTTACATACTCAAATGTGAAGCCCCAATCAGACTTCAGATTTCCAGGCACTGTGCTTATTTGCATAATCAAAATTACTAGTGCATCCTTTACATAACAGTTTAGTATCCTCATTTGCATATTTAAATGGTGGCAGGTTTTTACTGCTCAGCATCAGGCCCCACCCCTTCAGCACTACCTAGCTCACCTGTCCCCTACCCCGAGGTCACAGTGTCCAAGGTCACAATCAGTGACCCTCTCCAGGCCCTGCCCTCAACCACACCAGGCCCTTCCACTTTCTCTCCTAGGGTCCCGAGGGCAGGGCGGGGTCTGGGTATTACCTATGGTGCAGACAGGACTTGGTCCTGGCAGTGACATCACAGGAAATTGACTGTGAGCAGGAACTGCCCTCCTTCCCTACCCTCACCATCTCCACCCCCAGCTGGGCATGGCAGGAGTCTCCTACCAAACTCTTAGGTTACCAAGCAGCAATGCTAGGACCCAGAGGGCGGTGGCCATGGTGAGCTGGTTATGAGAGTAAAAACCCTGAGGATGATGAGTGTGGCTCCTGTGACATCACAGAGCTCACCCCTCCAGGCCCTTGTAATGTCAGTCACCGCATACCCTGCCCCTCCAGCTGTCACTACAGACCCCACTTCCTGCCTCTGGGCCATGAGGTCTGCTGAGGGTGTGATCTACAGGCTGACTGGGCGAGGACATGTCAGCTATCTTTATAAAGGTAGAGGGGCAGGCTGCAAGCCGAGGCTGGATTTCCTGGCAAGGGAAACCTGGCAGTAGAGACTCAGGTCAATCATCAAGGGTGGGGCATGACTTCTGCTCGCAGATCGCAGCCAAGGCTGACTTGAGCCAAGGCCATCAGGAACTTTTGTAACTGCTGTGGATGGGACTGCATTTCCCAGCATCCTATGCGGCCGCTTACTGCTTCGCTGCCCAGAGACTTCTGGGTTTGGATGTTCATGTCCAGGACTGCATTTCCTAGCATCCTGTGCGGTCGATTCCTGCCTTTATGCCCAGGGATTTCCGGTTTTATCTGTACTGGCCAGGGACTGTAGTTCCCAACATGCTCTGCGGTGGCTTTCTGTTTTTCAGCAATGAAACTTCCAGTTTGTAGTTTTTGGAGGCCCAGGACTCCATTTCCCAGCATTCTCTGTGGCCACTTCCTGCTTCCCTGCCCAGGGACTTCTTATTTTCATCTTTGGCAGCCAAGGACTATATTTCCCAGCATGATTTGTGTCCAGCTTTCTATGAATGGACTTCCGGTTAAAAACTTTGGGGTCCAGAACTGCACTTCCCAGCATGCTGTGTGGCTGCTTCTTTCTCTCCCCTGGACTTCAAGGCCCCTAACTACAGTTCCCGGCATGTGCTGGGCTTGTTTGATCTTTTCAGTTCCTAAACTTCTTCTGGTCTCTGAGGCTCCAGGACTCCATTCCCAGCTTCCTGTGGTGCTGCGTCCTGTTTTTCAGTCCTGAAATTCCACCATTTAAAGGCACATAATAATTTAGAAATATTTGAGACTTAGAACAGTTGAATTTAAGTTGTATGAAGTTAGCTTACATTTACATAAAGTTAAGTTGAAATCGAATGTACAGATATATTATTCAGGACTGGGTAAATTGAGAAGGACAAGAGTGTGAAGCTATGTATAACATAGTCAGAGAAAAAAGATATTACAAAGAATAAAAGGCAAACGGTAAATGACTTACAGGTTCTGTTGGTGGCAGAAGCTGGCTAGACTCTTTCTGCCTAGATGGCTGATGTAGCAGAAAGAAGAACCATGGTGGGTAAAGCTAGGCACATGGTCAAGATGGTGGCTGCCATAAACATATTCCCAACAGCTGAAAGAAATCGTAAAGTTTTGAGATGTAATTTTGTCTTGAGCAGATGCTGCCTCAGCCCAGCCCACCATGCTGAGACAGGTTGCAGCTGGGGCAGGCAGGAGAATTGGCGTGCCAGGAAGAGAACCGAAACAAGTTTAGGGAAAGAGATTGTTTAGCAGAGATATTAAAAAAAACGCCTTCCATCTATCTGTTCCCTGGCAGTAATTTGAAAGATCCCATAAAATATCGGGATCTAGAGAGCCGTTACGTGGCCAATTTGAATTATTTTCTAGGGGATATCTAGGCTACTTTTCAGTACAAAGGTAAATAAGTCTGGGTGATTTACAAGTGGCATTAAGTGAAAGGGTTTTAAATTTTCTATCAGGCATCCCAGTGGAGTGGTGGGGATATTTCCTTGGTCGGTTTATTCCCCATGGGTGGAGTGAAAGTGACCATGCAGTCTTGGAACTCATCAGCCCAAGAGTGTGGCCACAAAGTGTGTCGCGAGAATGGCAGAGTGTTATTCGAAGCTCGTTAGCCAAAAAGCCAGGACCAACAGAGGCCGAAATACTCAGCAGTCTGAGAGCAGAGCCGATATACCACACTGGGCAGTATGTCTTCCACCCATGGAATGTACCTGACCTTAAGGAATTGGGTTAAAATGTAAAGAGGTACCTTACCTAATTGAAGCCTGTGTGGGATGGTATTTCCAGTGAACGGGGTGGGGATGGTGGTGGGCAGCTGGTATCTGAAACAAGATCCTGAGTGTTTCTGGCTGGCCGCCCACCAGCAGACAGCTGTCAGTGACCCTCAAGTAGAGCCTGCCTGGGTTTCGGCACCAATGTTGTTCTTTTGCTGTGCAGCTAATGCCTAAGAAACACAAACTCGAGACTCAGCGCCCGTGGAGATTGTTGAGAGAAGGGAGAGAAAGGGTAGCTGGTGGCCAACTGAAAGCACGAGAGAAAGAGGGGGTGTGGGGCACTTGCTTTAAAAGGGAGGCCTGCACATGTGTAACTGAGTCCTCTGGCTGCCAGGTAAACCTTGAGCCGTCAGGTAAAGCTGATGTAGCAATGACATGGCCATGAGGGTCCCCCATCTTCAGGGTGGGGGTCAAATGGCTGCTAGTTCCTAACAATCAGATTACTAAGTGTCACTATTTAGCCACATGTAGTTAAGTGTAAGCCACTAGTTAGAGACAAAGTAACCCACTAGTTAGCCACACATACTAGCTCACTAGTACCCACACACACCATGCCACTTGTTAGCCACATACTTAACTCACTATTTAGCGACACACATGAAGTCACTAGTTAGACAAACACCTAAATCAATAGTCAGCCCCACACCTATGTCACTAGTTAGCCACAAAAACTAAGCCACAAGTCCATCACACAAATAAAGCAGTACTTAGCCCCACACACTAAGACAGTAGTTAATCATACACCTAAGTTAATATTTAGCTACATGCCTAAGCAGTAATTAACCACATTGACTAAGTCACTAGTTAGCCACAAAGCTAGGTTACTAGTTAGCCACAGTCTCTATGTCTCTAGTTAGTTACACACAATATATCACTACTTACCCACCCATACTAAGTCAGTAGTCAGCCACACATCTAATTTACTAGCTAGTCACAAACACCAAGAAAATAGTCAGCCACACACACACTGAGATAGTAGTTAGCCATGCACCTATGTATTTCTATGTATTTAGTCAACTACGCACCTAAGTTACTAGTTAGCTACCAACACTAGGTCACTAGTTATCCACACACATTAAATCGAGTTAGACACACACACTATGTCACTAGTTAGACACATACTAAGTCTGTCTAAAAGAAAACAGCTCACACTAAGGTGGTCCCAGGACATGGGAATCAGGCCTTTATTCCCAGCAGCAGGGATTTGGAGATAGGAGTGACATGGCTGGACAGAGAGAGAGAAGATAAGGTAGAGGAGCGAGTAGAGCATGCTGTGAGATGATTTTGTTTGAGAAGTTAGTCTGAGGGATTGAAGCGATAGCAGTCAATCTGAGTAGGCAGTGTGAGGACAGGAACACATCGCTTGTCTGAGAATAGGTAGAGATAACAACTCTAGTAGCCAGATACTCTGAATCTGTGATCCTTCAATTTTCACCTTCCCTCCCTGTCAGATTGCTGGAGTTTTTGTATTAAGATCTGTGAACTTGTGCTGGAAGTGATGTTCTCTCTGTGGAAGTGCTGTGTTCAAAGTCAATAGAGGTAAAAAAATTTTAAATTATTAAAATATTCTTTATTTTTGAGGAAGTACATTGGTATCTTTTAATATTTTTTTAATTTGTTAAATTTTTTTATTATACTTATCAAACCAGTTCCCTCCAACTTGCTCCCACCCTCCTTCGTCTCAACTTCCCAGGCCCCCAGCCACTCTCTCCTCCCATCCAACCAACACTATACACGTAGGTGGATGCCTTCCAGGAAGGGTCATCTAAATCCTTCAAGTGGTTTTAAGTAGACACTAAAATGTCTCGGCTGTCTCAGGGTTAATGGAGTATCCCTCCGCAGGGATTTTCCCCAATGTCCCTTTTTACCCCTTAGGGATACTTCCTGGTCCCTCTCTCTGAAGACCCTTAGACTGCACAGGCACATTTTAGCTGACACCCATATTCAGGGGTCTGTGTCAGTCCCATGTTTGTTTCCGAGCTATAAGTCTGGAGCCCCATTAGCTCCTCCTTGTTCAAATCAGCTGTGTCTTTGGGTTTTCTGCAATGTGGTCTTGTCCTCCCCTCTCCGCATATGGATTGTAATTTTGGCTCAGTGTTTAGTTGTCCAGGTTGCTTCTGTTTTCATCAGCTACTAGATGAGGTCTCCCATGATGGTGGATAAGTTGGGCATTGATCTCATTGTGTGAAGATAATTTATGGTAGCCTTTACACTGTTGCTCAAATTGTTAGTTGGGGTCATTCTTGTAGGGCTCTGTACATTTCTCTAGGTTCTGTTTCCTCTTCTAACCTATAATGGCTCCCTCTTTTATAGTCTCTTTCTCTCTTTTTCTCTCCTCTGTTCTCCTCTCTATCTTCTCTTCTCTTCTCCAAGTCTATTCCTCCCCTGACCAAATGTTCCTAGACCTACAATCTTTGCTCTCCTCCCATTTTCCTTGTGCTAGTTCCCTCTCCACTCACTACCTGCCAATACCCACCCATATGCTCTGAAGCACCTTGTCCCTTCCTGCTTCTGCAAGTGTCCTTATGTAAAATTGTTGAGATCCTCTTCTATCCTAGTTTCCTGGCAGTTTCGGTTGTAGGCTGGTGAACCTTTGAAAATATGTCTAAAATCCACATATGAGTGAATACATACCATGTTTCTCTTCTGTGATTGGGATACCTCATTCAGGATGGTTTCTTCAAGTTCCATCCACTTGTCTGTGAGTTTCAAGATTCCATTGTTTCTACCCACCCCCACAGAGTAGTATTCCATTGTGAAATGTAGCAAATCTCTTATTTATAATTCAGTTGAGGGGCATCTAAGTTGATCCCAGGTTCTTGCTATTATAAGTCATCATGAACATAGGTGATCACAGGTCTTGCTGTGTTTGATTGGGATCATTTGGGTATGTACTTAAGTGAGATTACTAGGTCCTCGTGGTAGACTGATTCTCATTATCCTGAGAAACTGTCTAGTTCCAAAATGGCTGTACAAGCTTGCAGTTCCACCCAAGTGGAGGTGTACCCACTTCTGCACATCCTTCCCCGACATAAGCTGGCATTGCTGTTTCTAATTTTAGCAATTCTGACAGGAGTAAGATGGTATCTCAAAGTTGTTTTGCTGGTATTTTTTTGACAATATGATGTTGAATACTTTCTTAAGTGTCTTAAATCATTTTTTATTTCCTCTATGGAGATTTATATCAAATACAGAGTCTCTGTATATTAATTGGTGCTGGCACAGCTGCGGGACAAGACCAGCAGCAGGTGGAAAACCTTACTCAGCATTTTTTGAAGATGCTTTCCTCATCCCATTGTATACTTTTAGCTGTTTTGTTAGTATGTGTTTGGGTTAATATCAGAATTTTCTATTCAATTTCATTGAGGTACTTGTCTATTTTTGTGCTAATACCAGGCTGTTTTCAGGACTATAGCTCTGTAGTAAATCTTAAAGTCAGGGATAATGATCCCTCATGAAGTTCCTTTATTATACAGGTCGTTTTGGCTATTCTGGTTCTTTTGGTTTTCAATATAAAGTAGATATTATACTTTCAAGGTCAGTGAAAGATTGTGCTGTGATTTTAATGGACATTGCATTGAATATGTAGATTGCTGTTGGTAAGATTGCCATTTTTCTATGTTTTTTCTACCTATCCATGAGATTGGGACATCTTTACATTTTATGGTATTTTCTTTAAAGACAAAATTCTTATTATATAGGTCTTTCACTTCTTTGGTAAGTGACCCCAAGATACTTTATGTTTTTTGTGGCTATTGTGAAGGGTGATGTTTCTCTGATTTCTTTAACAACCCCTTTGTTGACTGAATATGTAATGGCTACAGATTTTTTTTAATTTAATCTTGTATCCTCATACTTTACTGAATGTATTTTTCAGCTGTAGGAGAATACTGGTAGAATTTTTGGTTGCTTATGTAAACTATCATATCATCTGAAAATAGAGAAAGATTGAGTCCTTCCTTACCAATTTGCATCCCGTTGAACTCCTTTTCTTGTCTTATTTCTTTAGCTAGCCCTTCAATTACAATAATGAAGAGATATGGAGAGATAGGGCAGCCTAGTCTTTTCCTGATTTTAGAGGAAACACCTTAAGCTTCTCTACATTCAGCTTGATATTTCCCATGGGTTTACTATATATTGCTTTTATTATGTTTACATAAATTCCTGTTATCCCTAATCTCCCCAAGACCTTTAACATGAAAGTATGTTGAATTTTGTCAAAGGTTTTTCTACATCTAGGGAGATGATTATGTGACGTTTCATTTTCAGTTTGTTTATATAGTGGTATATTTGATATATTTTCATATGTGAAACAATCCCTGTAAGCCAGAGATGAAGCCTACTTGATCATAGTAGATGATTTCTCTGACATATTCTTGGATTCAGTTTTCCCATATTTTCTTGAGTATTTTTGCATCAATGTGCATGAGGGATATTGGTCTGTAATTTTCTCTCTTATTTATGGCTTTGTGTGGATGGGCATCAAGGTGATTGTAGCCTCATAAAAAGAGTTTGGTAATGAACCTTCTTTTCTATTGTGTGGAACAATTTCAGGAGTATTAATATAGCTCTTCCATGAATTTTTGGTAGAATTCTTCACTGAAGAAGACATCTGGCTCTGGGATTTTTATGTTGGAAGGCTTTTCATTATTATTCCTACTTTGTTAGTTGTTATAGGTCAATTTAAGTTGCTTGTCTATTCTTGATTTAATTCTGGTAAGTAATAGTTATCCAGAAATTTGTCCATATCCTTTGAATTTTCAAATCTTGTGGAGTATAGGTTTTCAAAATATGACCTTAAAATTGTCTGCATTTCCTCAGTGTCTATTGTTATGTACTACTTTTTCTTTCTGATTTTGTTAATTTTCATGTTCTCTCTATGCTTTTTGGTTAGTTTGGATAAAGGTTTCTCTACCTTGTTAATTTTCTCGAAAAACGAACTCTTTGTATCATTGATTTTTTTGTATTGTTTTCCTGTTTTTTATTTATTATTTTTTAGAGACCCCCATTTCTTTTTGTTTGCTGCCTGTCCCACAACTATATATTGTGGGAACAGGTTGGCCTTGAACTCACAGAGATAAGCTCATCCAACTTCCCCTGATCACCAGCATACTTGCCAACACCACCACCCAGCTTTTGGTACCTTTTTTAAATGTCTTCTTTAAAACATATTACTATTTTTATCACTATTTTGCTGCACTCCTATGTTTCTTAGATTTTAATTTATTTCATTCTTTTTCTCAAGTGATGCTGATTATTGATTTCTGTGTAGAGCAAAGTTTCTTCTAACTGTGGCTTGTCTTATGCTGTGTAATTGAGAATTGTTTGAACTCCTAATCCTGGCTTCACCTGTACAGTGCTGGGAAGAAAATGAGTGAAGAATGAAAATAGACCAGAAAATGAGTGAACCCCAAGATCTCTGATTATTGTGGGTCTTATAAATGAAGAGGATTTGCAATGATTGAATTCATGTCCACTTGGATACTGGTGGAGTCACAATGCAGAAAGGGAGGCAGGATGGAAGCTGAGGTTTCCTCCTTCAACAGTAGTTGAGGTGAGCAATGTGGAATTAGATAATCATTCCTAGAAAATCCAGCTCATTGTCTCACAGGGCAGTTTCTTGGAATCCACAAAATGAGCCCTATCAAGACTTTGGATAGAGGAGAGACCTTATCATGTATACAAATTACTATAATTACAGTATTTAGCCAAAACCAGTCTGGGTGGAATCTTAGTGGACTATGTAACAGGACTATTATTTTCTTTTGTTGTTCGTTTGGATGTACAGTCCCAAAGAGAAAAGTTTTGAGAATACTTAGTGTGCTCCTAACACAAGCCCCTAGTCTTGGAGCACACATGGCCATGAAGCTATTTTCAGCTTTTCCAAAATATTTTTGCAGATCATAGCTACATCATATCCACATATACTTTTCTGCCCACAAGCCCTGCCATGATTACTTGTGTTCTCTAATTCACAGCCTGCTTTTCTGAAACAGGAGTTTTCACATTAAACACAGTGAATATTAGAAGGTGTCATACATTTAGCTGCAGTATTTCCCAGGTATGAGGTCAATGGTTACTGGCCGAAGTAACAGTGTGTAACGAAATGTGCACACAAGGTACAGTGTGATTTCAATAATGAGCAGCTTGACTTCCAGGACAGTAGAAGAATGTATACTAAAATACAAACTTTCTGGATTAGGCCGCTATCTGCTGGGTGGCTAGTGCAGAGCTACAAGGACTATGCAATCTGAGTCATTGATTTCTGATTCTCTGGTAGTGGGCTGCAAAATTTTAGGTCCAACTGGGTGGTCCCAGCCAATGCTGGACCCTGAGAAGCCTTCTTTCCATGATTCTCTTTTCCTTATGTTCTATCGAGTTGTAAGGAAGAACACAAGTTACACTATTCTGAGTGTAGGGTTTTCAAAGCAGGTCTGCTCAAATGTCATTTCTGAAAAATTTGTATGGACCATGAGACAGACTGGTGTTCTTTTGGTCCATGTGGTGACCTGGGCAGTTACCCTTGTCCTCTGAGCCTTCCTCTCCATGTGTTTCTTGGTTTGGGGAGACTCTGCAGCCCTGGCATGGGTGGGTGTGTTGCTTATTATATAACTGTCCAGTGTGCATATGCATGCAATGCTGTTGGTGTGCATTGGGGGCTGACTGGATAACTGAAGGTCTGATTTCTTGAAGTTCTGAATATTCCATTCCACTTTCAGGTTTGCCTTATAAATATTTTAGAAAGTAGTAAAAAATGGTGATGTGGATGTCTCTCAGCAATACAAGATTATAATGTTTTTAACTCTCTGCTACCAAGAGTTACAATACTGTGTTAACTGACATTAAATTCGGTGTACAAAATGATTCTCTATTCTGCAGAGATATCTCAGGTGTGTATGGTTTTGGGTAGGGAGTTAGGTCAGGATCTTCACCTTGGGCCATAAACCACTTGGCAGGAAGTTGATTTTAAATTATTCTCCCATGTTGTCTGTGGAGTGCGCATCAGTGCGGCTAGGTTTACCTGAAACAATAAAGGGGTGTAAAGGTCTACAGAGCCATAGCAGAAGGTCAGCTCCTTTTGCATGGAGAGCTCTAGAACAGGGACATCCTGTCTTTGGAATAAATATCCATAGCTACAGGGTCAAAAGTGTCTAAGGGTCACTTTTAGTTGATTTAATTGGAGTGTTGAAGTCTGTGTTTATTTAATCTCTGTACACATGGATTCATAGATATCTGAATAACATTGGTCAAGATCACACTTTTCTTGGCTAAGTTTCTTTTGTACTTTATATTAATAGTTGATATTTTTTGACCTTTGCTCTTGGGATATTCTCTCTATCTCTTTTATTCATTTACACATATTATACATATTTTGATTGTTGTTGCTTTGTGGTAAGTATAAAAGTCATATTATGTTAGTTTGTGTACTGTGTTTTCATAATTCCATTGAGCATTCTGAGTATTTCCAAAAAAATTGTTACTGTGCCTTTGCAATCTGCATTTTGTTATTAATTGTTGTTCATTGTCATTGGATTGTATTCATTTCATGTTACAAACTTACCATGTATAGGATCTTAAATTCTGATACTTCATGTTCTGAAAACCATTATATAATTCTTTATTTATTTTGGTTTTATTGTTAATCTGTGGAAGAGATTTGGTTCATCAGGTAAAACATGTTGTGTATCTTGGCAAGAGACTCTGCACATTTTTGGAGATGACCAGAGTTCAGATACTTACACTCAACTTCACATCATTATCTACAATCCATAACCTGTATACTTATACAAACCATTTTTCTCAAACTCATACATACAAATTATAGCAATAAACTTGAGAAAATGGTAAAGATTAGAATATCAATATTATTGCCTAAATTCTAGTCTTGTACACTACAGTTTAGATTTTACACACTGCGCTGGAAATTGTAAAGCTACTTCTACTTGTACTTAATAATCAAAACATGGATTCAGATATGTGATTAATGATGAAAGATCAGAGAAGCAGAGCAGTCAAACCCTAGCTCATATTTCTACTGAAGTACTCATAACAAAGGGCTGGCAATTTTGATACTAAAGAGCCTTCCCTCTGAAAACAATACCAGTTTCTCTTCTTCCTCCTTATTTCCATCCATATCTACCTCACAATTTCAGGGATAAGGAATGAGCCACCACTTGTCTCTCTCTTTGACTGGACTGGGGGTGTAGTCAAGGGTGGGAGTGAAATTACAGAAGACACCTGATTATGTCTCAAGTGATTGTGTATCGCTGGCAAAGCTAGGATTAAAGGTATTAATCATCATGGCCTGTCCTCTATGGATGGGCACTGCACAGTCTAGACACATTCTATTTCAATAAATGAATTCTTTTTTGTTTATATATGTTTGTTGCTTGAAGAAGAGAAGAAGTTTAGTTCATCAGAAACAATGATCTTTTTGCAAGCTCTTCTGGTCAGTGTGGAGAGAGAAAGAGAGTTTGAAATTCTCCTCTGCAGGAACAGAGCTGTGCTTGATTCTGCTGAGCTGACATGGCAAAGTGACATTGAAATCAATGTCTGATCTCAAAAAAAAAAAAAAAAAAAAAAAAAAAAAAAAAAAAAAAAAAAAAAAAAAAAAAAAAAAGGGGGGGGGGGGGGAATTACCCATCATAGTTTATTAAGGGAAGGAATAGGATGGCAAGAGCTACACAGGGAAATTTTGTCAAAAAAAAAAAAAAAAAAAAAAAAACCCAAAACCAAATACTTCCTTATTTAAAGACTTCTGAAATGTTTGGGGTCTGGGTAAAGCCAGAGCTCTCAGAAAAGGCCTGGTGTGCCCATTTAAACGCTAACCTTTAGAAGAGCTCTTGGCAATCCAGCCTCACCAGCCAGGTAATACTGAGCCAACACACAAGTCTCAGGTCTGGAAGGAGACTTCCTGAGTCATGCTGCAGGTTTGTTTTATAATGAACAGGCACTAGAGGAATGATTGCTGCTCTGGGAGTGCTGCTGGGGAATGAAGAGAATGTGAGCTGCAGCATGGTGAGTGAGTGGGACCCAGAGGGTGGTATGGGAGTCATGGAATGTCTGTTTTGCAGGCCTCTAGGAGTAATGCTGGGCTTGGAAAGTTCTGTCAAATCTGTGTGCTCTGTTAGGTCCATTGTGGTCCTAGGAGCTTCCCAACCAGGGCAGGCCCAGGAATACTTTTGCTTGTGGGTCAGACCTGGGAAAGGATTTCTACTATGCAGCAAGGTGAATAAATACTTTGAAGTCAGCTCCATTATGCTTTTGGTCCACAGGGATGGCAAGTTACCAAAGAAGGAGAGAACATTTTGTCCAGTGCCTTCCAGAAGCTTTGCCCTTCACATCTAACATTTATGGGGCCAGATACATGCAGAGTTAGTCACCATTTTTGCCACTGTGCCATTTCAACTCAACAAGAAATGAATAGAAACATCTTGTTTTGCATATCATTCTTTACCTCCATCTCTTCCTCTCAGTGGACCTCATCCATCCAAGCACAGTACTTTCTGGAGGCTGAGTTCTTTAGAGTGATTCATCAAACCCTGTCAAGACATTTGGGCTTGGTGCGGGCCCTCCTCCTCATGCCCTAGGCTACACATTCATGGGGCTAATTTTGTATGCTCTAAATGGGTGGCTCTTTTCTTAATTATTTATATATATATATATATATATATATATATATATATATGTATATATATATATGATTTTTGGTGTTACAGCAATATCTGGAATTTTCTTTTTTAATGCTTGTTGGTTTCATTTTCACCATTAATCCATTTACTTATGCTTACTGATACATCATCGGGAACAGCGCTGAATCTCTGTTTGTGGTGGGACTGAGATACGCTCCATTCTGGCATATAGTAGTAGCCAAAATGTTGATACCAGCTGAAAAGATGGCTGCAGCATGGGCATTAGCAGCTGCTTCTGGACTCTATCATCTAGCATCCCTAGTACAATGTGAGATGCATTGATCATTCAGAAAATGCTCTGCCCATGTCTACAACTTTCCTAAACTTCTCCCTGACAGATATTTGCACCCTAATCTTAATCGGTGATGGGTTGGCATTGTCTGTCGTTTAAACAATTCAAAGAATTAAATAAGTCAGTAATAGCTAACTGTCACAATGAGGTGATGTAGCGTTTAACTGGCAGGGAAGCATGGCCAGACGCCATCGTGAAGGATGTCATCATCATCATTGGAAACAGTGAATCATGAAATGTGATGATGTGCACATTACCACCCACAAGAGAGATTGCTTTACAGGTCTCTTCATGGAATGGAACATTTTGGTTTACATATATACAAACATTTACATTATCTTGGGTATTAACCAAGAATGACAATTTAAATACTTTATTTATGTAATTAGATGATCTGTGTACCCAATTCAGGTTATGGATGGATATATTCATTGTTTTACATAATTTAATAATCAGATAATGAGTCCATGTACATCATCCACTTCCTAACATGGCTCCAGAAACCAGACTCGTGACTGATCCTGTCATGATTAATTTTAATATTTTAACTAAGAATTAAGACTTAGATGTTCCTAATAATTGACTCATGACGGGAATCACATCCATTTGATTTTATGGATTGTCTAATGTCCTATTTTATAATCAAAGTAACAACATTATCAGAGGATGAACACCTGCAATTTCAACTCGACACAGTTGACTCTCACTTGACTCCCACATGTTTGTGCAAACAACCCAGGTTCATCCCTTATTTAATCGTGAGGATGAGTGAGAGGCGGTTGCAGATGATATGTCGTTACATGCAGGGTTTTAGAAGACATCACATATTTAATGTTGGATGGCAAGTCTGTAAAGTAGAGTGGTTTAATTCAACAATCCCCAGGTCACTCCTAACAAATGGATTATCGACAACTCCATAAGGGAACAATGAAAACCACTTTCGATGAAAAATTGTGAGTCTTATTATCTTTGTTCCTATAGCTTTACTTCTTGGGATAGAGAACATCTGGTAAGACAAACTCTTTGGACTGTTTCTCCACAGACTATGTTCTCTGAAAATTAGGGGAATCTTGAATTTGGTAACCAGTAAAAGCTGTAGGCAAAATTCCAGAGATTTGGCTATGACTTGGTTAGGCGTATCAAATGCTGTCATGAAAAGTTTTAGGAGATAGTTATCTTGGGAGACTGTAATGTCCCATGATAATACTCTCGAAGCTGCTCTCTTGTCCTTGGCCCATGATACCAGGATACAGAGAAAGCAAGCAGAATTGCCAGGCAACATTCATGATCAACATTCTGTCACATTCTAGTGCCCCTCCCACATGCTAAAAGTAGTATACCCATGGATGAACTCACCTTACAGCCTCACTGATTTTCTCACAAAAACAAAGCAGGGCTCTTTCCTTTTAGTTATACATCGTATTTACCAGTCTCTCAAACAACAACATGCCTATAGTGAAATAAGCATGAAAAGGAAAGCATCATTATGCCATTCAAGTACATTGATGAGTATTTTAAACCTGTTTTCTATGCTTCAATTTTCTAATTTCTGGAATGGAAACAATACAGTTAATCGCCTCTACCATATTCCTTTTCTCTTTATTGAAAATAAAATAAACTCCTCTGCATTCTCGTACCTTTAGAGGTGCTTGATCCCATGGTTTCTCAGAGTGGTTTCGATTTGCCTTTGGCTGATGACAAGTTTTGAGCAGTGTCTTATGTTTCTTTCAGTCATTTTGAATTCCTCAATTGATAGTTCTCTATTAAGTCCTGTACCTTTTAATATGGTTACTTAGAATTATTTATTGTTGGTAGTGTGTCATGTTCACAGCCGACAGAGTTCATTAGATGAGATTCCCTGATCAAGAGATTATTCAGTTAATCCATTTTTCAAATCGGTGGTGACTGTGTCCTTCATGGGTCAGTTCTGTTGCAACCTCGCAGATAATGATGATGTGAAACAATACAGTTTTTTTTTTTTTGAATCGTGTATTCATTCGATTGTTAAAAATCTCCAATTACTTAATCAGTAATCACTGGGTAACACAGTGTCCCTCATAATCTGGGCACTGCTTCTGGTACAGACCTCCTGCTGTGTCAGTCCCACAGAGGCCAAATGAAAGAATGTCATCATCATCCTTTGAAATACATAGATCATAAACTGTGATGATATTGCACATTAATAACGCCACAAAGACGAGGAGCTTTTGAATGCCTCTTCATGGAATGGATAATTTTAGTTTTTACATAATTACACTCATATTTATAATATCTTCAGGGATTAACACCGTTAATCCGCATTTAGCACATCAATTATGTAATTAGGTGATCTGTGGCACCAGATTCCAAGTCATGGACGATATATCATTGTTTTATATAACTAAATAATCAAATAATGAGTTCATGTAACATCATCCACTTCCAGGTGGCTTAAACCAGGCTCATGAGCGATGCTGTCGTGATTGGTTTAAATATTTTACCTACCATAGTGATATTAAGATGGTCTATAATAATTGCCTCCCATCGTGTAACATAATCCTCTGATCATGGATTATCCAAATGTCCTATATTAATAATAACAACATAATGAGAGGATGAAATGATTTTACTATGCTCCACCTGAGTGAGTCTCAGTTGGCTCCCACATGATTGTGGGAAACTCCCAAGGTTCATCCCACTTGTTGTCATGAGAGCAGAGTAGTAACATGTTTAAATGCTGAACTCTCTGTTATTGTATGCGGGGTTTTAGGAATATCACATATTTAATGTTGGGCGACTGCCTCAAAAGAGATGGACTGAAATCTAATAATCGCTAAGTCCTACTCCTAACAAATGAAAATTATCACCTTCCTTAAGGAATTCAATAATCAAACTCACCTTTTGATGATCTTATTATCTTTGTTCCATAGTTTTTTCTGAGGAGAGAGAGTGTTCTCAAACAGAAGACTCTGAACTGTTTCTCCACAGACCATGTCCTCTGATGGATAGGCCAATCTTGCATTTGGTAGCTCAGTAAAGCTGTAGGCACACTGCCGAAGTGTGTTTGTGACTCCGTTAGACCAGTCAAATGCTATCATGAAAAGTTTTGGAGTAGTTATCTTGGCCAGACTGTAATGTCCCATGATAACACTCCCTCAAGCTGCTCTCTAGGTCTGGTTGTGTGCATGCTCCCTGTATCCCGGGTGGCGGGAGGTTTGCCAGGCAACATTTATGAATAACTTTATTCTGTCACATTCTAGTGCCCCTCCCACAGGCTTAAAGGAGTATACCCACCGATGAACTAACCTTACAGCCTCACTGAGTTTCTCACAAAAACAAAGCAGGGCTCTTTCTTTTGAGTTCTACATATTTACCCGTCTCTCAAGCTACAACATGCCTATAGTGACATAAGCATGAAAACGAAAGCATCATTGTGCCATTCAAGTACAATGATGAGTATTTTAAACCTGTTTTCTATGCCAATTTGCTAATTTCTAGAATGGAAACAATACAGTTAATCGCCTCTACCATAATCCTTTTCTCTTTATTGAAAATAAAATAAACTCCTCTTCATCCTCTTACCATTAGAGGAGCTTGATCCCATGGTTTCTCAGAGTTGTGTAGATTTGCATTAGGCTGATGATTAAGGATTTTGAGCAGTGTCTTATGTTTCTTTCAGTCATTTTGGATTCCTCAATTGACTGTTCTCTATTAAGTCCTGTACCCCTCTTTCTAAGATGGTTATTTAGAGTTATTTATTGTTGGTGGTGTGTCATGTTATCAGCCCGACAGAGTTCATTAGATGAGATTCCCTGATCAGGAGATTATACAGTTATTCCATTTTTAAAATCGGTGGTCACTGTGTCCTTCATGGGTCAGTTCTGTTGCAACCTCTCAGAAACTGATGATGCAAAACAGTACAGTTTTTAAATCGTGTAATCATTTGATTGTTAAAAATGTACTACTACGTAATCAGTAATCACTCTATGAGGCAGTGTCCCCCATTCTCTGGGCACTGCTTCTGGTACCGATCTCCTGCTCTGTCAATCCCACAACATTACTTACACAATCAAGTAAGTTAATAATTGGATAGTCCTCCATACTTAACTTTCATAAGATGGAACCAAACTCCAGTGATTGTCAAGGAAGGAGTACTTAGATGATTAAATAATGCTACGTGATTAACTCCATGGAGGAATGGCCTACTCCAGTCAAGAAGAACAACATCTTCATCGATTCAAATAATTAATATATAATGAAAAATGATTGAATAATGTCATGGTGGTGCATAATTAAATCCCACATGGAGTAGTCAGACTGGTCTCTTCCTGGAATAATGATTTATTTATAAAATTAAATTGATAATTAATTAGCTGGCGTTTTATAGTAACACTGACGAGATGGCACCAAAGTCCTAAAACTATCGCTGATGTAATGACCTACTTACAGAGCTAAATGATGAAGTAATGAGATGATGTTACATCGTCTACTCACAAAATCTGACTCCAAAAGGGACTTAGGGTCCATAACATTACCTGTTTTCAAATACGTTAATTAAATGATGAATTATTATTTAATTTCCTAGTTTAACAGGTAAATAAGTAAGTGTACTATTAGATGATGCTATGTTCTGGCACGATGGACTCCCTAAGGAGGCTCAAATCTTCCCTGGTCACTGAATACATAATGACAGATTTTCATAATTCAATGAATAAACATTAAACTAGTGGATGGTGTTTTATGTGAAAAACCTAAAGATTGATCAATACTGAAGAGTCATTGAGTTCTTAATCATACATTTGAACAATAAAATGAATGAATGAAAAGATAATTTCTCATAATTCACCCTAGAGAGATAACAAAATGATATCAACATTGATTTAAATAAATAAATAATGAAACCACAAGAGACATTTTAACACCAACAAGGGGCTCCAGACTCCACTCTTCCTGGAGTAGAAAAAGACAGATTTAAATAATGAAAGCATCAGATTGTTAGATCGTCTGTCACACTTGAGTCACACAAGGTGGCACCACACTTCAGGGTTCACAGATTATATAATGAAACAATTTAATAATTACATCTTTACATATCTAAGTCGTTGAACTTTTTCGTATCATCAATTCCTGGGCAGATTTGCCAGATATGAAACGGATGCTGTCATCACGGATTTTAATATTCCATCAGTTAATCGTCAGATAATCATACTTTCTTGCCTGGTGAATTCTGTTGGCCTGACATCCTCACCGGTGCCTGAATCTCTGTTGTGTTGTGGCAGGACCTGAGGTAATTGGCCCATTCCTGGCATACCAGTAGTAGCCAAAATGTTGATATCAGCTGAAAGGTGGCTGCAGCAGGGGCATCAACAGCATAGCTGAGAGAGAGATGTTCTTCCGTGTTCTGAGTCGTCATCCTTTTGCCAGGTCTCGGTGATGGTGCCGACCTCCTAGTGCCACTATATCTTCTAGGCGAGACCACAACCGATGTGAAGATGTGGAGGAAGAGCAAGTAGTCAACACCCAGACCACCATGCAGACCTTGGTAAAGTTCTTTTACTTCTCGGAGGGCACCAAGCAATCTTCTGGACTCAATTCTCCAGCATTCCTAGTGGTCTGGAAGATGCATAGACATTCAGAACATGCTCTGCCCATGTCTACAAGTTTCCTAAATTGTCCCTGACAGATATTTGCAACCTAAAATAATCGGTGATGGCATTGTCTGTCGTTTAATAATTTAAAGAATTAAATAAGTCAGTGATAGCTAACTGTCCCAATAAAGAGGTGATGTAGCATTTAACTGGCAGGGAGGTATGGCCAGACTCCAGTCATGAAGGAT
Source organism: Phodopus roborovskii (assembly GCF_943737965.1). Classification (NCBI taxonomy): domain Eukaryota; kingdom Metazoa; phylum Chordata; class Mammalia; order Rodentia; family Cricetidae; genus Phodopus; species Phodopus roborovskii. The sequence continues at coordinate 6,485 of NW_026126915.1, read as the reverse complement.
GTCATCATCATGGAGTCAATGAATCATAAATGTGTAGATATTGCACATTATCTCCACAAGAGGGAGCTTTACAGGTCTCTTCATGGAATGGAGGATTGTTGTTTACATAACTATACAAATATTTACATTATCTTGGGGATTAACACAGATTGTCAATTTAAATTCATTAATTATGTAATTAGATGATCTGTGGCACCAGATTCAGGTGTCATGGACGATGTAGTTATTGTTTTATATAATTAAATAATTAAATAATGAGTTCATGTAACATCATCCACTTTCCTAGGTGGCTCCAAACCAGGCTCATGAATGATGCTGTCGTGATTAATTTAAATATTTTAACTACATAATTGATATTAAGATGGTCTATAATAATTGCCTCCCACATCGTGTCACCACAATCCACTGATCATGGATTATCTAATGTCCTATTTTAATAATCAAATAACAACATAATCAGAGGATGAAATGGTCTGCCATGCTCCACACAATTGACTCTCAGTTGACTCCCACATGATTGTGGGAAACTCCCAGGTTCATCCCTTATTTAATCGCAGAGCAGAGTAGTAACATGTTTAAATGCTGAACTGTCATTGTGTATGCAGGGTTTTTAGAAGATATCACATATTTAATGTTGGGCGGCTGCCTCAAGAGATGGACTGAAATCTAATAATCACTAAGTCTACTCTAACAAACGGATTATCACCTTCCTGAAGGAAGTCAACAATGGCAAACTCACCTTTTGATGAATAATTGTGAGTCTTATTATCTTTGTGTCCATAATATTACTTCTTAGGAGAGAGAATTCATAAACAGAAGACTTTGAACTGTTTCTCCACAGCTCTCTCATAATTAGGTAATCTTTAATTTGGTAACCAGTAAAAGCTGTAGGCAAACTTCCAGAGATTTGGCTATGACTTGGTTAGGCGAATCAAATGCTGTCATTGAAAGTTTTAGGAGATAGTTATCTTGGGAGACTGTAATGTCCCATGATAACTCTTTCTCGAAGCTGCTCTCTGGTCCTTGGCCCATGATACCAGGATACAGAATGCAAGCAGGGTTGCCAGGCAACATTTATGAACCAACATTCTGTCACATTCTAGTGCCCCTCCCACATGCTAAAAGGAGTATACCCACCGATGAACTAACCTTACACCTCACTGAGTTTCTCACAAAAACAAAGCAGGGCTCTTTCTTTTGAGTTCTACATATTTACCCGTCTCTCAAGCTACAACATGCCTATAGTGACATAAGCATGAAAACGAAAGCATCATTGTGCCATTCAAGTACAATGATGAGTATTTTAAACTTGTTTTCTATGCTTCAATTTGCTAATTTCTAGAATGGAAACAATACAGTTAATCGCCTCTACCATAATCCTTTTCTCTTTCTTGAAAATAAAATAAACTCCTCTTCATCCTCTTACCTTTAGAGGAGCTTGATCCCATGGTTTCTCAGAGTTGTTTAGATTTGCATTAGGCTGATGATTAAGGATTTTGAGCAGTGTCTTCATTTCTTTCAGTCATTTTGGATCCCTCCAATTGGCTGTTCTCTGTCAAGTTCTGTTCCCGCTTTCTAATATGGTTATTTAGAGTTATTTATTGTTGGTGGTGTGTCATGATGACAGCAGACAGACTTCATTAGATGAGATTCCACAGTCAGGAGATTATTCAGTTATTCCATTTTTAAAATCGGTGGTCACTGTGTCCTTCATGGGTCAGTTCTGTTGCTACCTCTCAGAAACTGATGATGGGAAACAATTTTTTTTTTAAATCGTGTATTCATTGAGTTGTTAAAAATCTACTATTGCGTAATCAGTAATCACTGTATAAGGCAGTGTCTCCCATTCTCTGGCCACTGCTTCAGGTTCCGATCTCCTGCCTTGTCAATGCCACAGCAGCCAAATTACGGATGACACCGTCATTACTTACACAATCAAATAAGTTAATAATTGGAAAGTCCTCCATGTAACTTAAAAGGTGGAACCATACTCCAGTGATTGTCAAGGAAGTAGTACTTAGATGATTAAATAATGCACATGATTATCTCCCATGGAGGAATGGCCCGACTCACGTCAGAAGAACAACATCTTCATCGATTTAAATAATTAATATATAATGAAAAATGATTGAAAAATTACATGGTGGTGCACACTTAAATCCCACATGGAGTAGTCAGAATGATCTCTTCCTGGAATAATGATGTTTTAAAAATTAAAGTGATAATTAATTAGTGGGCCTTTTATAGTAACACTGACGAGATAGCACCAAAGTCCTAAACCTATCGCCAATGTAAAGATCTGTTACAGCTAAATGATGAAGTAATGAGATGATATTACATCATCAACTCCCACAATCTGACTCTAAAGGGACTTATGGTCCATAACATTACCTGTGTGTAAATATGTCAATTAAATGATGATGAATTATTACCTAATTTCCTAATTTAACAGTTAAAGCAAGTGTAGTATTAGATTATGTGATGGTCTGGTTTGTCTGGTCTCCCTAAGGGCTCAAAACTCCAGTGATCACTGAATACATAATGACAGATTTTCATAATTAAATGAATAAACATTAAACAAGTGGATGGTGTTTTATCGTGAAGCCTAAATGATTGCTCAATACTGAATAGACATTGAGTTCTTAATCTTAGATTTGAACAAAAAATGAATGAATAAGAAAGTTTCTCATAATTCACCCTTAGAGATAACAAAATGATATCAACATTGATTTAAATAAAGAAGGAAGAAAGAAAGAAGAATTCACAAGATACAATTTAACACCAACATGGTGGATCAAGACTACACTCTTCCTGGAGTAAAAAAGACAGATTTGAAGAATGAAATAATCAGATATTTAGATAGTCTGTCACACTTGAGTCACACAGTGGCACCAAACTTCAGGATCACAGATTATATAATGAAAGAATTTAATAAATTACATCTTTAAATATGTAAGCCGTTGACCTTTTTTGTAACATCAATTCCTGGGCAGACTTGCCAGGTATGTGAAACTGTATGCTGTCATCACACAATTTTAAAATGCCATCAGTTAATCCTCAGATAATCATACTGTCTTGCCTGATGAATTCTGTTGGCCTGACCTCATCACAAGCGCCTGAATCTCTGTTGTGTTGTGGCAGGACGTGAGATATTGGGCCCAATTCTGTCAGCAGTAGTAGCCACAATGTTGATAACAGCTGAAAAGATGGATACAGCAGGGCATCACCAGCATAGCTGAGAGAGATGTTCCTCCGTGTTCTAATTCGTCATCCTTTGCCAGGTCTCGGTGATGGTGCCGACCTCATAGTGCCACTCCTTCTTCTCATGGCAGATCACAACCGTTGTGAAGATGTGGAGGAAGAGCAGGTAGTCAACACCCAGACCACCGTGCCGCCTTGATGAATCCTTGTACTTCTCGGAGGGCACCGTGCAACATTCTGCACTCAATCACCCAGCATCCCTCGTACTCTGGGAGATGCATAAATCATTCAGAAAACGCTCTACCCATGTCTACAACTTTCCTAACCTTGTCCCTGACAGATTTGCACCCTAACCGTAATACGGTGATGGCACTAATCTGTCGTTTGCATAATTTAAAGAATTAAATAAGTTAGTAATAGCTAACTGTCACAATAAATAGGGGATGCTAGCATTTTACAGGCAGGGAAGCATGGCCAGACTCCATTCGAAGGATGTCATCATCACCAATTGAGTCAATGAATCATAAAATGTGTAGATATTGCACATTATCTCCACAAGAGGAGCTTTTGGAGTCTCTTCATGGAATGGAAGATTGTTGTCTACGCTTGAGTATACAAATATTTACATTATCCTGGGGATTAACACAGATTTGTCAGTTTAAGTAATTAATTATGTAATTAGGTGATCTGTGGCACCAGATTCCAGGTGTCATGGACTGATAAAATCATTGTTTTGTTATTACTAAATAATCAAATAATGAGTTCATGTAACATCATCCACTTCCCTTAGGTGGCTCCAAACCAGGCTCATGACGATGCTGTATTGATTAATTTAAATATTTTAACTACATAATTGATATTAAGATGGTCTATAATAATTGCCTCCCCATGGCGTCACCACAATCCACTGATCATGGATTATCTAATGTCCAATTTTAATAAACAAATAACAACATAATCAGAGGATGAAATGGTCTGCCATGCTCCACAATTGGATCTCAGTTGACTCCCACATGATTGTAGGAAATTCCAAGTTTCATCCCTTATTTAATGGCAGATCAGAGTGTTAACATGTTTAAATGCTGAACTGTCATTGTGTATGTAAGGTTTTAGAAGATATCACATATTTAATGTTGGACGGCTGCCTCAAAAGAGATGGACTGAAATCTAACAATCGCTAAGTCTACTCTAACAAACGGATTATCACCTTCCTGAAGGAATTCAACAATATCCAAACTTACCTTTTTGATGAATAATCGTAGAGTCTTATTATCTTTGTGTCCATAGTTTTACTTCTGAGGAGAGAGTATTCATAAACAGAAGTCTCTGAACTGTTTCTCCACAGCCTATGTCCTCTGATGAGGTAATCTTGCATTTGGTAACCAGTAAAGCTGTAGGCACACTTCTAGAGGTATGGCTATGACTTGGTTAGGCGAATCAAATGCTGTCATGAAAAGTTTTAGGAGATAGTTATCTTGGGAGACTGTAATGTCCCAAGATAACTCTTTCTCAAAGCTGCTCTCTCGTCCTTGGCCCATGATACCAGGATACAGAATGCAAGCAGGGTTGCCAGGCAACATTTATGAACCAACATTCTGTCACATTCTAGTGCCCCTCCCACAGGCTTAAAGGAGTATACCCACCGATGAACTAACCTTACAGCCTCACTGAGTTTCTCACAAAAACAAAGCAGGGCTCTTTCTTTTGAGTTCTACATATTTACCCGTCTCTCAAGCTACAACATGCCTATAGTGACATAAGCATGAAAACGAAAGCATCATTGTGCCATTCAAGTACAATGATGAGTATTTTAAACCTGTTTTCTATGCTTCAATTTGCTAATTTCTAGAATGGAAACAATACAGTTAATCGCCTCTACCATAATCCTTTTCCCTTTCTTGAAAATAAAATAAACTCCTCTTCATCCTCTTACCATTAGAGGAGCTTGACCCCATGGTTTCTCAGAGTTGTGTAGATTTGCATTAGGCTGATGATTAAGGATTTTGAGCAGTGTCTTATGTTTCTTTCAGTCATTTTGGATTCCTCAATTGACTTTTCTCTATTAAGTCCTGTATCCTGCTTTCTAATATGGTTATTTAGAGTGATTAATTGTTGGTGGTGTGTCATGTTATCAGCCCGACAGAGTTCATTAGATGAGATTCCCTGATCAGGAGATTATTCAGTTATTCCATTTTTAAATAGGTGGTCACTGTGTCCTTCATGGGTCAGTTCTGTTGCAACCTCTCAGAAACTGATGATGCAGAAAGTACAATTTTTGAAAAATCGTGTAATCATTCGATTGTTAAAAATCTACTATTATGTAATCAGTAATCACTGCATAAGGCAGTGTCCCCCATTCTCTGGGCACTGCTTCTGGTACCGATCTCCTGCTCTGTCAATCCCACAACAGCCACATGAGGGATGACACCATCATTACTTACACAATCAAGTAAGTTAATAATTGGATAGTCCTCCATACTTAACTTTCAAAGATGGAACCATACTCCAGTGATTGTCAAGGAAGTAGTACTTAGATGATTAAATAATGCCACATGATTAACTCCCATGGAGGAATGGCCCGACTCCCGTCAAGAAGAACAACATCTTCATCGATTGAAATAATTAATATATAATGAAAAATGATTGAAAAATGACATGGTGGTGCACATTAAATCCCACATGGAGTAGTCAGACTGATCTCTTCCTGGAATAATGATGTTTTTATAAAATTAAATTGATAATTAATTAGTGGGCCTTTTATAGTAACACTGACAGATGGCACCAAAGTCCTAAAACTATCGCTGATGTAAAGACTACTTACAGAGCTAAATGATGATAATGAGATGATGTTACATCATCAACTCACAAATCTGACTCCAAAGGACTTACCTGTATTCAAATACGTTAATTAAATGATGAATTATATTTAATTCCTAGTTTAACAGGTAAATAAGTAAGTTAATAGTATTAGATGATGCTATGGTCTGTACAATGGACTCCCCTAAGGAGGCTCAAATCTTCCAGTGATCACTGAATACATAATGACAGATTTTCATAATTAAATGAATAAACATTAAACAAGTGGATGGTGTTTTGTGCAAACCTAAAGATTGCCAATACTGAAGATTCGTGAGTTCTTAATCATACATTTGAACAATAAAATGAATGAATGAAAGAGATAATTTCTCATAATTCACTGAGATAACAATGATATCAACATTGATTTAAATAAATAAATAATGAAATTCACAAGAGACATTTTAACACCAACAGGGGACTCCAGA